>NC_068358.1:11732013-11972887 GCF_020536995.1 Dreissena polymorpha
TGGTATGTTTTTTATTTTGTGTATACATGATTAAAAAAACTTAACAAACAGTGTGCGTTCTGATATAGAGACCATAGTACTTAGCCGGTAAAATATCATGACAAATACATGGCTAAAAATGAGAAACTGTCATAATACAAGTTTCAGGCGTAAGGGTTGAACTACATTATAAACAATCATAACAACAGACGTTAATCTTTAAAAGTTGAAAAGAAATACAATGTTTTACTTGTTGACTTGTTTCATTAACAGTTCATCTAAAAACACCAGAATTGTACCTAAAACTTCATATCGTCTTCATATGAATAATAAATAAGAATCTATAAATTCGTAATGATGTGAGGACCAATAAGAAAATGGTGATACAATTTTATTTGTTAGACCATGGAACATATAGTGTGACGTACAATGGAAATGCAATGAACTATTCATGCACATTTGATTTAGCTGTATGTGGTATGCATTTTGATGTGTTGTTTTCTGTGCACTATCTGCAACACTATGAATGAATATGTGTCTTTCAGTAACCGAAAATTGCAACGTGAGTACTATCCTATCCGTTATGTGAACATGAAGGAGTAATCTTAAGTTGACTTAAACAGTTGATTACTATTTCCGATTGAGCGACGTATAAACATAGCAAAAACTATAGCAAAACCCCATTCATTATACTGCAGTGATATTTTCTTCTAAATGATCGATTACAATGATTGGAGATGTTCCTTAAGCCCTTGCAATCCTAACTCGACATCTAGATGTTACGTCAGTGAGATGTCACTGACCCTCTATTTGAAGGTAATTGACTGCCTTCAATGCCTTCCATTTATCTCTGAGACGGAACTGAAGTAGACGATTCTCCCAACGAGTAAATAATGTGATTTCAGTGTATCGTTTGTGGTTGCAAATATGACACTTTAAGCGCATTCCTCTCAAAACTTAGTAATGCACAGTGCGTATGATTTTTCTTTGAAGGTTTATCGACACTAGAGAAGATATTCGAGGATAAGATAATGCCTAGACAACATGCAACTGAACAAACTCAATGGCAAACACTGGTGACACTTACGCAGTAAAAATAATGTATTATGTTTAATTTCAATATAGTATTTTGTTGCTGACAAAATTTTGTTTTCAGTGACATAATCTTAAGTTTTATAGTGCACTAAACATGCGTATTTAAATGGGCCATTTGTATTACCATTGTTTGTCTTGATATAAACATATTATTTACTAATCGTATTTGATGTAATAGTTATTCTTGATTTTGGAACACATTAACATAGCAAACATTCTTCGAAAGGCTTGACACAAACCGTGGCAAAACGTTAATTCGTGTACTTTGCTTGAAATACATATTTTACGGGAAACATAACATTTTAAATTATAGGTATGTAAGAGATAATGATTTAATTATTGAATTAGATATTGAAACCCTAGCGCCGCGCTCAACTTGTGACCAAGGCAAGACTCGCTTTGGAGACTACCTAGAAGGTACACGCAAAACTATCAAAAATATGTGCTGTACACATAATGTTTACACCTTAGTGGATTATTTATTAACGGCGCGAACTAATTTTATTGTTAGGATTATAAATTGTATGTTCACAATTTCCGTACTTCTCTAATCATCCGCCAACTGACCTTTGAGCTCCGCACGAATAATGATTTTATATCAAATATTAATAAACTGATTCATTATTTTAAATTGTACTCTGAGATCTAATGCGGATCTAAACGTTGCATATCTTGCGATGTACATAATCTGGAAAAATGCTATAATCGCAAATTGATTTTAAAATGATACCCTGATTTTCTAGTGGTAGAATGCTTACACTATTTAAATTTAAAAAATGTTACATATTTGTAGATTATACAATTTTAGAATATAGAATTTATATTTTCTGATAAGAGTAAAACAAACAATGGATAAACGAAGAGTGTACATTTACGAAAGCTTTATACGACTATTTTCTAAATAAAATTGACGTACACTAGACCAACTGATTGCTATGAGGTAGGATTACGCTTTGACGTGTATGTAAACAAAACTAAATAAAACAAATCGCATTGTCGCCATCGTACTATCGCGTTGTCGCAATCGTACTATCGAATTGTCGCCATCGTACTATCGCATTGTTTCTATCGTACTAACGCACTATCGCATTGTCGCCCTCTGGATTTTAATGTGTAACCTTGATGGCATTAACAGTATTCCGCACATTAACGATCAACGACAGCATCTTGCAGACTGAGCGAAATTTTCTTGGTATATATGTGATGGCTGATTTCAAACAAATGGTGTGTTTGTAAGTCAAGAAGAAGCCAAAATGAGCAGCCATTACCAATTAATTTTTCTGAAATATTTACCAAGATGATTCAATAACGTCATAAACAACATGCTTATTATGCATTTTCTAAATAGATATCGTACATACACATATATAACAGCGATTGTTAAAAAAAAATAAAAATAGTATAAGAAACATTAAAAAATATTAACTAAATAATAATTATAAATTAAGAAATACTTACACAAACATTCGGCATATTCTATATTCGTCCAATATTCTATAATATTTTCCAATAGGGGCTCAGAATACTAAATTTTCGTAATCGAGTGCGTACACAAGTCAGGCTCAAACTCATCAGTATGGTTTAATTTATATATCCATCGTGTTGTCTTCAAAGAGTGTTCGTCAGGTTTTGGCTCGAAATTGCAAGCTCTTGACATGCGTGTTGTTCTTACTAAACTTAAGCGCAGGGACGTTGATTAGCACGTCGCTAATCAGATTAACAATATGTCCTTATTATCTGCAGTGTGTCGCTAGAAAGTGTATTCGTTAAGAATCATTCGTCGAGTCGTTTCCAAGTTTTCGTTTACATGCATATCCTTACCTATTATATGGGATACACGAGGTGTATATATATATATATATATATATCACTCATTTTCGTCTATTCCGAGTCAGCAGAGAAATGTCCCGCGGCCAGAACTAGAAACACCGCACCCCCATTCATTTAGGCCATTGAGTCTGATTTCTCTATAAAAAAAACACTTCTTTTGCGTTCAACTCGTATCTTGCTTCTCGGAGAGTATTATAAGAATGTTGCTGCCAAGTCACAATTATCCGTTGGAAGAAGTTTAATTTTCCAGTTCCAGTTTCTTAACAGTAATATAAAAGAGATGTTCTGAAGTAACTTCTACAATATATTATAAAAATGTATGCCTCATTAACAGCCAAGTTTGCTGAACCATCAATTTGGCAGAATGCGTATTTCAATAAGTTTCATAATAAATCGTAAAGACAGTGCCACCCTCTGTCATTTTGTTGCATGAAAGCCCTCGGTGAAATAAATACACGCTCTGCACTGTTACACTAATACCGCCAGCAGATTGTACGAAGATGGTAACCCTTCCAGCGCCTCCAAGAAGTTCTCTATCGCTATCATGTTCCTCTTATCGCTGGTTTGACAGCCCTTTGTTGTATTTTGTTGTATAGCAACATGTGTGCCGATGATAAGTAAGTCCAACAATTCAAAGCGGTAGGTGCTAGTTACAACAAGAAATTGCCGAACCAATAAAGCGCATGTCCCGAGTAATGCTCTGATGTCCCCGTTGGGAATCTACTGCCAACAATGAATACCATCAAACCTCTGCATTTTGCGTTATCCAAAATGTGCAGGAATTTTTAATCCTCTGTTGTTGATCGTATTCCTTTAAAATCATAGTCCACAGATAGTCGCTTCATATGGAGAAGAAAGATTTCCGAATGGCCCCGGCCTTTTGAATCTTATAACCCCAGAGGCGGCTCGGCATAAGATTTTATCAAATATTCAGTGTGTATGACTTTTCTATAAATTTGGCTCATTTTTTGTTTCTATACCCAGTTTGATGTGACTGTGCGCCAATTTGACTAGGTGTTCATGAAATAAAAACAGAACATCCCACATACTAATACAGGTTTGCAACGGTATGTTCAAATGCAGTATAACGGTTAATTTAAAACATAAAATTTCAACCAATATTTATATTTATATACCACGTAGCTCTAATGTATATAAAATATGTGCAATACGTCACATTGTAAGTAGAATGTGTCGACACATTGATCAATGCGATTGGCTAATATATAGATTCGTTTAACGGTGCATGCAATTGTTTTCACTTTATTCAATAAGGGGCAAAGTGATCAACGAGAAGGTAACATTATCAAACCTAACACTTCTCCGTCTACTATCAATTAATCATGAAACGTAAGACAGCTTTGTATGCATGAACTCTAGGCCGCATAACTGTGCTTAATCTTTTCATATTTATGTTTTTTTTTAAATATCGTTACGTAAAAGTATCGTGCGGTGAAATCTTTGTATTTTAAAAATATCAGAGTATTTTTATAACACACGTCAACATAAAATGCATATTTAGGTAGTTATCGTCTTACAATGTAAAGAAGTGAAACTCCAGCTGCTGGAGTAGTATTGAATTATTATTATAAACAATTAGTAGGTCCTTTATTTCAGGCAAGTGACCGATTGCTAAAACAGTACAAAACAGGACAATACAGCACAATACAAAACAACATAAACACAAATAAGAATAAAGCTGGGGTCACCGCCTTGGAACGGTCAATGCAAAGCATTGGGGGTTTAAACCGGTTTTGAAGACCTGTAAAATACCTTAACTAGAATGATTATAAATTAATTATAATTGTTTTATTAAGTTGTGAATAATCATGTAATAAGTTGTTGATAATAGTTTGAGTTTTTATATTTATAAGTATTTTTGACAGCCAGTATGTGTGACAAAAAATACAAAATACCCTGCCTGTCAGGCATATTGTCGAACATGCCACACCAGTATTTTCTTTACCTGAGCTAGAATTCGTGTGAGCGCTTTGGGTTGTAATGGCCCTCTTGTTTAAAACAGTTATGCATATTTTAGAAAATCTATAAAGGTACTTTTTACCAGTTGATTTTTATTTCTATTATAGAAAATCTATTCGTATGATACTTTAACTACTTTGCTTTATATACATTTAAATATTAACATTTATTATGCAGCAGAAACATGGAAAACGTGACATATTTGAACAATACCCGAACTATCAAATCGTTCTTAGTATTTCAAAATAGCTTGAGATAAACAATGACAGCCTTGATACTTCCTTGTTGCACGATAAGCGAGATTTTCACTTGTATCTTCGATGAGTCAGAATCCACATACAGAAATACCTTGGACACAGAAAAATCCAAGTCATCGCCGTATTAAAACTGAATGAACAAGTAGAAATAGCATGCGTACATAGCATCGATGTCGACATGTCGAGTGTCAATCTAGTATGATGGTCGTCCAGAGCTGTGCTTGAAAGATGACTTGAATGCTAATACACTATACCTGTTTACTTTCTTGTAGACACAGCACATATCTTGTATTTATGTTGAACCTCATTAGATTGGGGAATTTGGCAGTGATTCACTTCTTCCTGACTACCAAGCAATGTAATATGCTATAGCTTGAATTCTGGACTTCGCTTCATTGAAAATGTTTGTATTCTCAATGACTGAACGTTCAATTTCAGGTTGTATGATTTCCAGTCATTTAAACATTGACTGAAATGATTGATTATGTACTAAATATAACATTTACAAGTTCGTGGAAAATTAGTATCCAGATGTGAAATATTTATCAAAGCGAATCACTTCAATTTCATAAACGAATACGTTTAATATGGCAAAACCCATAATGGAAACCTCACGTGACAACTCAAAAATGTAGGTTCGGATATATATACTCCGTGACGATGTTTTCAAATCGTTGTTTTAAGATAATTCTCTTCAAACGTTGGAAATAGGTTTTTAAAACGTAAAGTAAGTTTGAGATGTCATATATTCCCACACGCAGTTGTTTCTTATAATATTTTCGTGTACAAAACATTAAACATGAACGGCACGGAAGTTCAACCTCGTGACGGCTATGATATTGAACTATATGGAATATCTAACGGTTCATTCTACGGCATCCACATTCCAGCAATAGTATGCATCGTCACGAGCTTCACGTGTGCCGTGGCAACTCTTGTGCTTTCCTTCAAAAGCAATAGTTACCGGACATTTTTCACAAGCTGGTCCAAGGGTAATAGATTTGTAGTCTACTTGGCGATATGTGATGGGCTGTTCAATATTGCCCACTTTACGGACCACATGCACATTGTGATCGCAAGAAGTCACGTTTATCCAAGAGGTCTGTGTGAATTTTACGCCTTCACATTGGCCGTATTTATCACATCACAGAACCTTTTGGTGAACATCGTTGCAATAAATGCTTTTTTATTAGTGAGATCAGACAAAAATATATATTTCGGTACGACTGACTGGCGGCTCCTACTTTGGATATTTGGCGCTCCGTTTGTCGGGGCGATCATAGCCGCAGGCCTTGGGACGTTTGGACCAAACGGAACATTGTAAGTTAAGCTTAGACTCCTTGCAAAATAATGATTTTACGTTAATATTATTACGTTTGATTAAAATATCTGCACTTCTGCGACAAACGTATCTTTGTTACAGCTGTTACTTCGATAAAGTGAAAGGAAGAATTACTCAGATATGGTTCACCACTGTGCCAATACTGGTTATCTTTGTGGTGAACGCAGTCCTCTACTTTCTGACTTGGCTCAAAATACACCGGCAGACGTCAAATATCAACAAAACATCTGGCAAGATGTCAACCACGCGGACGACAAGTATCCGCTCTGCTCAAGCCATGTCGCTGTTTGTGGTGGCATTCTTCATTCAGTGGACGGCCATGGGCGTCTTCGGTCTGTGGGGCCTGTTCGTGGCGGAGGTTCCACAACCCATTCATCACTTTGTTGTCATACTGTCGAATACAGGAGGTAAATTGTATAAAGTTGTGCTTTTTTGGTTTCATGCATTTAATATATTATGTAAGATCTTTGTTCGATATTTGAAGCCAACGATCTCGATGTAAATTTGCCGAATGCAACGTAAATCGCTGGTTTTGATACCGAACCAAAGCTCGAATCGTCTTTTAAAGGTTATTGATAATAAAGGCGATGGGTGGATGTTTGAAGTGACTTTGATTTTGTTTCAGCCTTTGATTTAAATTCTACGATTTTTCAGGTCATTCAAATCCTTTGGACGGACACAATTATTATCAAATTATTTCCTGTGCCATTAAGGTAATGAGGCAATTGATGAAAACAATAAGATTAAGAGTTGCAGATTCGAATGTGGGTTTGAATGTACATGTAATTATATTGCCTATTTTTAAAACGCTACATGGCATCACAACAAACCCACAAGACAATAGTTATGACATTTACCCCAATTAATATTTATTCAAACCTTCGACATATTTAGTGAAACATTTATGATTAGAGTAAAGTATATGCTTATCGCTATACATTTGATGGTTAGATATTTTGCAGTTACCTTTTAAGAGATGTAACAGCATATTACATATTTGACATATATTAAGATGTCTAAAAACTGGTCCAAACTGCAGTTTTCTCATATTCGATATTTCAATAGATTTGAGTTAATTCACCTATGTATTTTCACTAAAACTCTTCAATAATGTGTTTCAACAACCACATGATTTGTTGTTTATTTTGTTATTAATGGGATCCTTGTCCGTCAGAACAGTTGGTTTGTTATATATGCTCATGCATTTAAATTTTGATTGACCTTTTGACTTGAAATATCTTTATCTCGTTATTGTTATGCCCTTTAAAAAAAGATAATTTACCATCATGATTGATGTTAATGAGATTTTCATAGTGTTGCAATCCGACCTTAAGCTATTTTGCTTCATTTTGTCCCTCTTTTTGCCCTCCTCGTGTAAACATGTTTCTCACTAGTCTTAGATGTTTCAATATTCATAAGAAATCGTATCTTGCATTTTTGACCGTTGTGATCCTGCTCAGGTACATTCTAAGTTTTTCTTAGTGAATTGTAGTCATACGCATACTATTTTCCATTACTATTCTTGGGCATAAGAGAATGTGTTGTTTCAAATTACCCTGCCGACCCTTAATTTGTGTGCCAACCCTTAGCAAATAACGAAAGATTTTGAAAAACAAAATCATTGAATTGAAGTATAGATGCAAGAAATATATAATGTATCGTTAAAAAGTTGATAAAACTAGAATAGACCTACCTACCCTAACCTGTCTAATTTAGACAGAAGTGGATAAAAACAACTTTTTTGTAGCCTAATATGTTTGTTGTAAATGGTAGGTACCCTTAATCTCGTCGTCTTCCTGATCATACGACGCAGACGACTCGGGATTTGGAAGTCTAACACAAGAACTAGTTCTTTGGCAACTAAAAACAACGCTGATAAAAGTAAAGCTATGACGGAGGAAAACGACAAGGCTGCAAATGATACCCCCTTTTAATGTTGTGCCAAGTGGAATATTTACAAACGGAACAATCGCCGTCTAATATGACGGTTAAAGTGTTAGACTAGGTGACCGTTCGAAAGGAATATCGCAATAAATGTATGTATTGTCGCTTTAATTGCCGTATTTACTTTCAAATATGTGACAAATGAAACGCTAGATACCGAATAAGGTGAGGTATTTTTGTTAACATCCAGTAGTATTTTATATAAGGCCATTGCTAATACGAAATAAGGCGATACGTACAACACACAGGTAAAACTACAACTAAAAATGAAATCAGCGACTTTTGTTATGGTTACCGATTTGGCAATCCAAGGTTTTATGTCATATAAAAGGAAATTTGTTAGGGGTGAAAAACCAAATTGCTCCGAAAGAGCCCCGTTTTGATATATTTTAATCTTAAATGATTTTTGACAATTAATGATGTCGACGATGTAAAAAATACATTATGTGTTGCCAGTCATTTAAAAATATCAAAGTTACAATAATTATACAAACATAATTTATAAAGTATTTATAAAATTGCTTCAACAAAATCATAACTTTCAGAACAAAAAGACAAGTTTCTGGTTTTCGAACCGGATGTATGTCGACGTCATTTTTACGGTTTGAAAGTTTGAAATTAAGATAAGTTTCTTTCCAGGAGGGTTCACATTGTTGCTTTTCTTCATACATGTATTGAATAAATGTATGTTTCGTAAGTAGCTTCGCAATCATACTTAGTGCAATACCCATATACTGTAATACTTAAAGGCATGATTTTATAAGAAAATAAGACTTGTATCCATATTACAATTTAAGTATTACAAACATCATTTTATTAAAGATTAAACATTTTTTATTACATATCTTTTTATTATGTATTGCGTAATGAACATCCCTGTTTGAATTTATGACGAAGGAAGAGAGATAATTCATGAATGAAGCGTTAAAATGTCTCGAGCAGGTTACGTCCGTTAGCCTGGTTTCGTGGTTTAACTTAATTGGTGGGTGACTTCTTTTTTCCAATCACGTGGCTTTCTGAAGGAGGACATTACAGAAAGAACCTTATATCGATTATGTTCTTGCCTATCTTGTACGTTTTGTGAAATAGTGTATATTGTACTAGTGTACATACCATAAAATGCACTAATAAAATCAAGATATTAAACATAAAACCTCCGTACTTCGGATAAATACTTTTGTATAACAGACTGTAATAGATATGAAATTTGCAAAATCCATCGGACCATAAACATTATCTTGCTTATATAAAATTACCAATATTGTATGCATACCATACATCAAAGAAGTACCTCGATGATGTTCTTACTATAACCAAGAAGCAGATTTATGCAAAGCCCAAACCGTATGACAGGGGGAACTCCCGTATTAAGTATGTTATGACTAAAAATATTAACATACATACGTTTTCTATTTGACTTACATGTATAGGTCATGCATAGATATAGTTGCGACGAAAAGCAATATACAACATCGAGGTAAAGTTCAAAGCGTTAGTTACATTGTGTATGTTTTTTATTGTCATGTTTAATATAAGGTATAAATTATGTAGTTCCTTGTTTAATGTATGCATTGTATCACTCTGTGTTTTATGTACACTTACTTTTTATGCGATAACTTATAGTTGTACAAACATATTCGAAATGCAGCCTATAAAACTATTGTAGACATACATAAACGAAATATTGACCTATTGTAAGGAACCGTTTATACAGAGTTCCTGTCAGTCATAAGCTCCTGTCATAAACTCCGTTCTCTATTGTCTGAAATGGCTAAACATTCATCACACGAAAATTAGTATCAGTAAAGCAATGAAAATTATGTCCGCTACAAGAAACGCCAATATGATTTTAGCCGATTCCTTGCTTTCGGTCCACAACATAGTTATAGGATCTGCCAACAAAGAGAGGATGTGCTGATGTGGATCAATAGTCCCCTGCAGACCATTAATGATAATGTTAATACTAACGAAGTTGGCTCTTTGAGCGAATACGGAAAATAACCTTTGTTAGATATCCTCTAACATTAACGAATTGTAAAATTGTATGATTCTTTCTGTTTAATTTAATTTTTTCTTAAATCAACCACATTCATTGTCTACATATTCGGACTGTTTTGTAAAAGGTTTAAAGGAAACGCTGTACATGATGAAAGAACATAAATTATTTACACCATTATGTATAAAAAGAATGACATCACATATAGTTCGTTAAACAGGGCTTTGTTTGAAGCTTATACTTAATCCAAGTGAAAGCTTTGCGCGTGTAAATAGCCAATCAGCGCCATAGAGTCCATATCGTATTGAACTCGTATTGATACCCCTATTGAACACTATTCGTTACGTCATGTTGTCACCTCGACGGCAAAGAAATCTTCTTATAGTGTAAACCGTGTTCATAGTGTTTAACATGATCTTACACAGTTTGCGTGTCCATGCCTTTACCTCTTGTTTATGCAAACCTTGTGGTTTCTAGATTTTATGTCGTTAAATATGTTACAATGCGTTGAGTTGTATTGTAAGTCGTATATTGATTTTAATGCACGAGGGATGAGATGCGAAACAAAAGTAGCTACTCCGCAAATGTGTGCATACCACAGCATAATACTGATTTTATGGTAAGTAAAGGTCACACAAATGTAACACCAGGTGTTAAATAAGTCTTGGCTGTATATCATAGCCTTAAAGGTGGAATGCAGTTGCAATGTTGCGTAATATAATTTAGCGACAACGCCTTACAGCCTGATATCATACCAACCCAACGCCTTACAGCCTGATATCATACCAACCGGTAAATCAGTACTAGTTTTGCCAATAAGAATCAATTTGGTTTGGTGGGGGTTACGTTAAGCCATAACGAAGTGTGTATTCATCAAACAACGCTATTTTGAGACATCAACATCCATTATTATTCATTCTCCTCCTTTAGGAAAGTATAATTACACGTTGCCCTATCAGTTTCGTACCGACGAATTCATTCATGGTTGTGCCTTGGCTATAAACGAAATTGAACTTCAGAAATACATGTTCTAGTCAATAATTGACCATTGTATAGTATAGAATTGTTCGTGATATAATAAATGGGAAGCAAGTGCTTCATTTTATTTTATGTTTCAAGTGATAACTTACAGGGTGATTAAGTGAAATTGTATTTCCATTATACACCAAACACAAAGTAGGATTAAATGTTAAGTAAGTGGAGCATCGTTTGATATTCATAATGCCTTTTCTCATGACGGTTTTCCATTTTATTAAATGTCTCAAGTGATAGCTAATATGATGATGCAGTATAAATGTATTTCAATAAAACATAAAAAAACATAGTACATTTAAAATATGATTACATGTAAAATAAGTATTACATTGTACGAACTTCATTTTTTCCTATAACGGTTTTCCATTTAAGATTTACTGTATTTAATAACGAGGTTGTTAGCCGTCGTTTATTAATTTCCTTACATACATAAAATGAGTTTGGGATAAGTCGATACAATTAAACAGCACGCCGGATATGCGGATACTTTGATAACAGATGACACTTCGATAACAGAGATCAACAAAAGCCACGCGCGAGAGAAGAGTTCTTCAGCTTTTTTGCATTTATGTTCGGTTCATTTGGTTTTCAGACACGGAACAGTGTTTGGTCTATTAATGGATTAGCACTTTGTATTGTGTTGAAAGAAATTCGCGGAAAAAACGGGCGATTGTTTAAAAAAAAGGATAAAATTCCATTCATAATAAGCATGCATTGGATGATTGGTACATATTTCAACAAAATACAAATACTTGAAAATAAATCAAGAACGTGCTTACTACCCAAAATAAAAGATCAAAATGTCCATTAATGTTACACCATGTTATCTTTTAGTTTACTAACGTATTTAAGAAAACTCAAATGTTTAAAATGTTGGATGCCAAATTTTCATGGACACTTCTTTGACCGATCATCTCAATGACACTTCTATTCCAGATAACTCGACACTTTTTACCACATGTAACACACTCTTTTTAGTGGATCAGAAATGCAGAATTCACTGTGGAATACCGTTAGAGCAAGCAGGCAATACATAAAAATTATGTACTAACGTAAATTAAAAACGAATTACCAAAACCTTTTCTTATCCCTTTGAAATATGATTATGATTTGTATAAATATGAAAGATAAATGTGAAACTACCGGTAATTCGATATGTGTGATGAGTACAGTCTAAATGACAATATATTATCCAGTTTTCGAGTCAGCCAAAAGCCGGATCTTAGCATAGTACACGAGCTTAAGCAATTTTAACTAACGTTTTTTTGTAGCGAAACGGTTGATCTAACGCATATATAATTATATCCTAATGAAGAACTAAAATCATTTACTTATATATTAGATAGCATTTCACGAAGGATCACTCTGCTTTAACTGCTACTCAGAGAAAAATATCAGCAGCGATGCAGGTCCGAAATGCTTTTAACCAATAAAGTGATTAAGGGTCAGGTACGAAATGCTTTTAACCAATTTATGGTCAGGCAAATCTCACTTCGAATTAACGTTATCATCGCGTAAATTAAATTATCCCTATAATCAGAGCTCAATATAACGACGGTCATCCATTATCTTATTAATGTTGTGGCTACGCATTAGTATCATCTTGATGGTGCGTTTCTAATCAGCACATATGATTTTATGATGAAAAAAGGTGCATTTGCCTCTTTACTTTCCCTCCCGTAATTTAGAGCCTTGCTATAAGTACAATTAAACACGATCGTGTTTAACCCATTTATGCCTAGCGTCCAGGAAAAAGGCCTTGGAAAACAGCGTAGACCCAGATGAGACGCCACATGATGCGGCGTCTCATCAGGGTCTGCGCTTTTTGCTTAAAGTAATTTCTGTAAGAAATATTCTACATATAGAAATAAATATATAAATTATATTTCAACACTAATAAGCATTTTAATCTTCCTTAAAATTGCAACTATAATATTAACAGTATACATTAATAGTAATGTGATTTTTTAAAACGAACATCGCCATTGGTTATATTTGACGTATGTTTATAATTAAGGTGTACATAGATACACAATGTGTCGCGCTTTACTATTCAAATTGATTCGTACTTCAAAATGTTGGGAAAGAATAGCCATAAAATACATAAATCCATTTCTGGTAGAAGATAAAACTCTGTTATCAGAGTGTTCAATTTGTTGAAAGTCTCTGTTATCCGAAGAGTCCCTTATCGGGAATCGAAGTGTCTGCAACTTCACCTTTTTAAACATGCTCTATCTTCGGTTATATTTCATTGAATACTTTCAAAATTTCACTATTTGAAGCACAGTGGAATATCAAACTTTTTTTTTCAATAATTCTTAGTAGTTTTATTGTGTTGAAATGTTTACTGTTCATCCAGTTCATGCTGTTTTCCGACCGAATTTGCTATTTTTTGGGCAAAATCTACCATTCATCCGTGATTTTTTTTCTTCACAATAGAAAAGGATACACCATTTATCAACTCGACCATGTGCCTTGTCTAAATCAAAGCGCTGTAGGCGCTGAAGGCCTGGGGCTAAATTTAGTGTGATGTAAAATGCATTTAGGATGTTTTGTCCGAATTTCTCCCTTTGTCCGAATTTATACGGATTGACCCTAGCGGTTGAGTGCAGAAGCTCAGAGACAGTAAGAAAAGACAATATTTGTGTATATACTACAGTGTACACAGACGTAGGATAACAACACGATACTGGTTGTGGGAACGATATCCTTTTGTGCAACTCTACAGATCTGGTAGAGGTTCGTCTACATAGGCGGTGAAAATATTTAACAACAACAACATGGCCGCAAAAAAATGTTATTGTTGGCGTCAAATAAATCACTTTCAATAGCCTAAAATAGCTTTCTATTACATAGTTAACAAATCAGGAAAACACTCATACTTCCTTTGTAAAGTGTATACAAAAGAAAATCCACTTAAGCCCAAGTCTCTCTATTGCCGGTAGAGCCCCTGTCCATCCCGGTTTGCTAACGCCGGTTGACCGGCGAGGACCGGGATGATTCGTAGAATTTTTTTACGCATTCACACTATTTCCCGGTGCCGCCCCGGTTGAAGCCGGTCAACAGCCCGGCAAAGTCCCGGTCAACCCGGACTGGCTACGGTTTATCCCGGTGAAGCCCCGGAAGAGCCCCGGTTGTCGCCGGTGGTGCCCCGGTTGAGCCCCGGTGAAAGCCGGCAGCGTATCGGCATAGCCCCGGTTGTCGCCGGTAGTGCCCCGGTTGAGCCTCGGTAAAAGCCGGCAGCGTCCCGACAGAGCCCCGGCATACCGTAACACCGCCGGCACTCACCGGGGCTATACCGGCATCAGACCCCGGCAGAGCTACGGCAACGCCCCGGTTTCACCCCGGTCGTCGCCGGTAATGCCTCGGCGGAGCCCCAGTGAACTCCGGTGGCGTCCCGGCAGAGCGCCGGTTTACTTATGTACCGTAGCTATACCGGGACTCAAACGGCAATCAACGGGGCGTTGCCGTAGCTCTGCCGGGGTCTTTATGGAACTACGGTGCCGTCCCGGTTGTTCCCGGTGCCGTCCCGGTTGTTCCCGGTGTCGCGCCGGTCGTTGCCGGTCCTTCCCGGTGACTCCCGGTTCATCTCGGAGGTATTAAACATTTCAATTCTTTCCCGGTGGAGCCCCGGTTTTCCCCGGTTCATCCCGGTTGATCCCGGATCACGCATCAGGGCTCCGCCGGCATCAAAGTGAGACTGGGCCTTTACCCTGATAAAGAACGGTGTACAGATTGCGAACGTTGTCTCACGTAGAACCTTCCGCGCTCGATTTGCGCGCTCGATCTGCGCAGTGAAATATCATATCCGGTAATTTCGTATATTTCCGAGAACTATCATAAATATTTGTTGTTGTTTTATTCATTTTCTTTTTTCTTGAATGCCTCGTTAACGCAAAATAAAATAACTATATCTTAAAATATTTTTATAAATACCAAATATAATGTCTTCAAAAAAATTAATAGACCGTCTAGTGAGGAACTTATTCTCGCATGAATATGCAAACAATAAAAACTATGTCGTAGCCAATGCTTAGCAATTTTGCTTCAATAAAATTTGTTTACAACTTTTATGACACGGTCTTGTTATATAGTGATGTTCTGTATTTACAAGGCGGATTATTGAGATCTGCGAAGAACTTCTTTTATTGCGCATGAATTAAAGGGTAAATCGGAGTTTTCGGAATTTGGTTTTTGGCAGTCAGCCAATTATGACTCGCTCAGAAATTTGTATCATTACTGTGGCCTTGGGGCTACGCCCCAGGCCAGAAACGAATCTTTAGGATACAACTTAAAAACACACTGAGGAACTTACCGCTCGCGCGTGGCTTTTGTTTTGCTCTGTTAGAGAAGTGCCATATGTTATCAAAGTATCCGCATTATCAGCGTGAACAGCCATATTGCGAAAGTTGTTCATATTTTGTAGTCATTAGTTGTTCTCTTATTAGTTTACCATAAACTTGTCTATAAGCAACAATAAAAGAACAGGTTTAATGCAGATTTGAATGTCACAGAATAAGGATGATATTGGAATAAATACAACCAATAATAAACTGTTGATTTATCACTGAGCATTTTAAGTTAGACACATACGTAATGTTATTTCGATTTACATACATTTGTATTATATTGAATTACACTATACTGGAACACATTTGACTACATTTTTTACAAAAATACTTACTGTTTATATGTTTGAGATAATTTATTTTTGCAAGATTTTATATTAATTCAAATACTATTTTAGTGATCAAGTTATTTATTTTTATTTTTCTAACACTTATTTTTTCTAAATATTCAAATATTCATATGATAAACATACGAAAATCTAAAATTGTTTTGTTTCATTTCAACCATTATTCCACACAAAATATCTCAATCATCATATCTAAATAACATGCATAATAAATAAAAATAATTTAGATTTACGTTTTGGACTTTTTTATCAAGTCAACTAAAACACTCACCATGTAAAAATCAAAGCATTCTATCGCTTCTGTTACCAGTTTTACTCCCTTGTCTTATATTACTGTTTGTGTTCACATTCGGCCGGTAAATTGCGTTTATAATATATAATATTAATTTACAAAAAGGTTAAAATTTCGACTTTAAAAAAAAGCATACAGGCAAGATATTGCATAACAATTTTATATCATGTGACAAAATACAAGACGGTTATGTCTTTTGATAATGGAAATGCTTTATTAATAGGATAACGAGAAGTGATAATGTTTCGATTTCCACATTATTAATTTTTTTTTTCATCCATCACGGTCGTACGTTTTCATTACGTTATCCTTACAAAAATATAATTCCAGAAGACAATCTTTAGATATAAATATACAGGTCAAGTGCATAGATAAAAAAACTCGCAGAGGACTGAAAATAAATCCTTGTGGTACCCTAAACATAAAAGCTTGACAGCATGCTTTTGTTGATCTCTCTCTATTTGACGAATATGATTTCATTTACTTCAGAGCATAACATTATTTTACATGTTAAGCATTTACAGTCATCCAGGAAGAGAGCCATTAATATCTTAAATGTTATTTGGTATCTTCTTTCTCAGATATCGATATGTGCGTGATACAAGGATGTGTGTGTACACGCAATGAATGCTATTTTTCCGAAATAAATGAAATGTCGATAACACTTCAGTATTAGTAGTGAGTACTATAGAAATTATTACACAAATCTACCTGTTTACACGCGTATGTTGTTTATTTTGTTTGAATAAATGACAAAAATTGAATAATTGTTTTAATTTTATTTTTTAAAGTTCCACAGATACAGTTCATTTCATTGTCCAAATATACAACCAATGTGTCCTTATCATTGAAATACACAAATAAACTCCCATTGTCGTTCTTAAAAGCAGCTGGTAATTTTATCAGATTGTTCAATTAAATGCAGACATTACAATCACACGCTTTTTTATAAGACAAACATCCTTGATTTCTTATTTAAGGAAACTTTAAATTGTGACGATAGTTTTGGGGGTGACCAAATGAATGTCAAATATTTTAATGAAAATGACAAAACTACGGTTCATAAAATATAATATCTTAAAAATATATATTAATATAATAAAATGAAGATACTTAGTTAATCGAATGATAAATGTACAAATATCACGAAACAAGTTTAAACGTTTCTTTGATTGTCTAATGGCAATACTTTTTATTAATGAGCATCACAGTGTGATTCCATTAATGCATTGAGTGTTATTTCGGATTTTATATCATATGTTGTTCTCTGTTCGAAATCGAAAATCTGTAGTGTCGTAAACAAAATCTGTGAAAGTTCACATTTCAATGTCTTACAGAATAATATGATTTAGTTATATATCTTGGTATTGCAAGCATACTTACTTTAGACGCTTAAATGCGAGAATAATATAACAGCATTTCATATTGACGGCATCCTGTGTTAATAAAATGTTCTTGATGAAACATCATTTAGCAACAAGTCTCCAATAAAGAGTGTATATTAATTAATTCAGCTTAATACCATCACTATCAAGTCAAAACTGATTAGGTTGTCTTAGAAAATATATTCAACCAAACAGAAATATTTAAAATAATCAGTAACATCGGATATCATTTTAAACATTTGATATATTTTTCCTTAATAACTAATATGTAATATTAATAAGGATTTGAACACTACTTGAATGATGAGTATAAATATATAACACATGGTTAATCTTAAATTTATACTTATATTTTTCTTTTTATTTAAGTAATACGTAGAAATGAAGTATAAAAACACACACTCAATATATCACTTTCCACCATATTAATCGCAATTGTATCGCATCAGATACCCAAGACATGCTGTTGAATTGTATTATGTATAATGTAAGTATGGCCATGTAATGATTGAAATCGTCAATAAAGACGTATGTATGTCTTTTATAAAGTGTGCGTTGGATCAGTAAGTGGTCGCAGAACGTATTAACTAATAACGTAAACATCACGTTACGTTAACTCATTTATGCCTCGTGGACTCTCCCATCCTTCTTAATTGGATCAAGTTATTTCCAAAATTAGGGATGTCTGGTATATTTATTTCTATTTTTAGAATATTTCTTACAGAATTTCGTGTAAGCAAACAGTGTAGACCCTGATGAGACGCCGCATTACTTGGCGTCTCATCTGGGTCTACACTATTTGCCAAGGCATTTTTTCAGGACGCTAGGCATAAATGGGTTAATTTTTAACTGACAGGATTTGAACATATAGAGGCCTATTAAGATCATAAAAACAGAACGTGTTCGAAGAATGATCAATAATCGCTTTGCGCTCATCAAAATAAAACGTGCATTCTTGTTTACGTGTATATTTAACCAAAATCGCGACGTGTACAATACGTGTATTTTGCTACTGTTTTCATTCAGTTTCAGCACGCAACTCTGTCTGACCATGTGATGCAAGTGTTTTAGAAATTCAAATGTTATACACGCCTTTAAACACTTTTTAATAGAAAGTTATGCAAAAACGACATTGCGAGTGTGTTGATGGTCTGATAACTATGTATAATGTAAGATACATGGTTTTTGTTCTTAAATCGTAAAAAAGAAATCATCTATGGATACTTATTTGAATTACGAGCCTCCTTGATATTGTATCATCAACCATGCTCGTTAATTGTTATTACTTGCACGGATATTAACCTTAAAACGTCAGGCGCGATTAAATTAAATTTATAATTTGAAAGCGTACAAAAGCACATCATTTAGTACTTTATGATTATAACTATGGAAATAACATTATTTTGATCTGTGAGAGCATTAAGAGCAAAAACATGGACGTAGGTAGCCCGAGTTCAGTAATGCCCATAGCAAAGACATTCAACTTAAAACGGATTGTTTCTTCCCCAATTCTTATCAAACAGTAATAATACGACACATCATTCGACTTGATCCAGAGGTGACAATTATTCGCGGATACGCGGAATTCCGCGGTTGGGTAGTATCTAAGACCATTTTCAAGATCAATAATGTTGAGGAGAGACTTTGGCTGGCGGCTTGGGATGGGTTGAGGGATAATTCTGAAGACAAATATCGTTCATTCGGTAAAAATGTTGGCGTACATATGCAATCGGCTCTTACTATGCTGGGTTCATGCAAGGTTTTGTATCCACAAATAATAAAGCATTTATTGTTCTTCTTCTCGTCCAATCAGGTTTCGTGTCTGTTATACAATCATCCATTTGATTCAATATTGCAGATGACTGTTAGCGTATTGGAAAATGTGGCTGAGAATGAATGCTATAAACTTGAAAGACGAACACAAAATCGACGAATAAAAAAATAAGTTTTTAATAAGTTCATATCAAATGACCTGGACAATAAATCATTGTTACTCTCGGAAGAGACACACAAACGTTTTCATTAGGCGATTTAGTATAACTGAATTTTACTTTTGTTCTACCTAATATTATTGAGGTCGACAGACTCAGGTAGTTTTGGTACTGAATGAGAATTTGCACTTTTTGTTGTCAACAATTTGCATTATGACCCCTGTTTATCAACATCAAGCTCATATTTTGAATTTTATGAGAAACTAAATATTTTACCCGACGCTTACTCAGTGTCCTTAACACAACAAAACAAAGCTTACAATTGAACCGTGTAATTTATAATAACAATATCATATACGTTATATTCCCGACTAAAATGTTTAATCTTTCGTTTATGACATGTACATAACTGTTCTTTCGTAAAAGTTTTTTGCAAAGTATTTTTAAAGATATTGGTTCATTACGACGAACATTGCAGTTAAATGTATCTTTTATGCACTGACGTATTGCATTCTATTCTTTCACAAATAATGTTTGGATGGATTTAACTAATCACACATTGAAACTTGACATAAAACGCTGCCGTTACATAAATTAATGTATATAACGGCAGATTGAAGCTACATGGCCACTAGATAATGTCACGCGTTAGAGCAATTATTACAGCAATTCTTACAGCAATTCTCATATTTAGACCTAAACATCAGACCTATTTTCATGACTCAACACACTAATTGTTTATACTGTATTATACAGGTAGTTTGTGTCTTTCTTTATTTCGAGTGTTACAGTAATGCACAATGAACATTCGTCATCTGTTTCCTGTATGATAAACTATGCGTAGTTAAAAAACAAACATTTATGAAACAAATCAGTGCTAGGTGCATGATGCCCGTATATATCGGCATCGATTTTCGAATGGGTTATCATTTGCATGTAACGGACCGACTAATATTATATATATGACGAAGCCTAAGTGCGAGATATGTTATTTTCATTTGCATTATTCTTGGCTATCGATCTTGAATCTTTTTTAAATGGAAAGCAAATATTTAAAAGCCTTTACAATGCGCGGTTAAATAACATCTTGTAATGTGAATTAATTGTAAATTGTTCATGTACAAGAACCTGCGCTATAAAACCAATGATATTTCTTTTCAATTATGTCAACGTTTGAAGTTATCGAACTCATTTATATGACAGCTATGCCGAAGAGACATTGGTTTTTTGCAAGGTATTAAAGATTAAGACGACATTGGATTTTATATGAGATTGCATAATTATTCTTTCAATACCATATGGTGGTTTTAAACACTTAAAAATAAATTTAATTTATTTAATGCAAGGTTTGCTTTTCAACTATGAACTTAAGTTATATAGATTATAATAATGGATAAATATTTAAGAAAAAATAACGTTAATGTATAAATAATAAAAGTGTTAAGAGATTGAATAAATCATACACATCTTAAAACATAAATAAAAGAATAAAACCATTGAAATGATGAATTCGAATTTCTCACTAAGAGACGGCTATGACCTCGCACTATACGGCATATCCGATGGTACATTTTATGGGATCCACATTCCCGCAATTATATGCATCGCCACGAGCTTCACGTGTGCTGTTTTGGCAATCATGTTTTCGTTCCGGAGCAAGAGTTACAAGACATTTTTCTCGCGCTGGTCCAAGAAAGACAGAATTGTGGTCTACTCCGCGATATGCGATGGGCTTTTCAACATTGCCCACTTTACGGACCACATGCAGATACTTATTGCAAGAAGCCACGTGTACCCTAGAGGTCTTTGTGAATTCTACGCATTCATTTCGGCGGAATTTATCACAGCACAGATTCTCATGGTGAACATCGTAGCCATAACTGCTTTTGTCTTAGTAAGGTGGGACAAACATATTAATTTCGGTACTAAAGACTGTCGCATCCTTCTATGGACATTTGGCGCTCCGTTTGTCGGTGCAACAATAGCTGGTGGCCTTGGAAAGTTCGGACCGACCGGATCAGTGTAAGTAGTGGCACAGATATTCATCCAAGTTTGACAAGTCGAGATTTTTAAATTTTGTTATGTATTATCTCTTAAAATATACTTTCCTTTGCAGCTGTTATTTTGATGGCGTTAAAGGAAAGATCGCTCGTATTTTGTTCACTACTGTTCCCGTAGTGGTAACCTTGGCAATAAACACTGTGTTCTACGTACTAACATGGCTCAGAATACGTCAACAGACAGCGATTATCAGCAAAACGCTTGAAACCATGTCTGCGACACAAAAGGCCAGTTTCAGTTCAGCAAAGGCAATGTCGTTGTTTGTGGCGGCCTTCTTCATCCAATGGGGACCAATGAGCCTGTTTCAAATCTGGAGTTTGTTCGTGAAAGTGGTTCCACAACCAATGCATCACATTATTGTCGTATCTACAAACACCGGAGGTAACTTAATAAAACTAAAGCAATTTTATACGTACAAAAATGTAAAAAGATATTAAACAATAGCATCATTTACAAGTACTACTACATTTCCATGTCAAATCAATGCAGCCATCAAAAGAATAATTTTAATTGTCTTGTTTTTACACATCTCAAACCCAATCATTTGAAAATTCCATAATCCATGGTCTCTTATCATAGGTGCCCTCAATCTGCTTGTTTTCCTTATTATACGACGCCGACAACACGGAGTTGGGAATTCCAACACAAGAATTCACCCTACGGCTGTTCATGCTTCCGGTAGTAACTCGCGGGCTGTGGAGAACACCGAACATAATAATAAAGTTAATATGGATGTAAAGCTCCCTATTGCTATGGCGTAAACATGTGATATGTATTGTAGCTATATATATATATATATATATATATATATATATATATATATATATATATATATATATATATATATATATATATATATATATATATATATATATATATATATATAACATTCTTCTCCTTTTTTTTTTCTTCTTCTTCTTTTTCTTCTTCTTGTTGTTGTTGTTGTTGTTGTTATTGTTGTTGCAGCTGCTGCTGTTGTTGTTGATGTTATAAACAAATTGATAAAACTCAGTGTACAATGTCGCTTTTTGTTTGTTGTTGTTCTTATTTCGGGCAGTTTATAAGGGTTAAACTAAAACGTTAATGAACGAATTAGAAGTAGAAGTATATAGCAGCGGCATCATGCGCAAGAGAACGTCAATTAACACGAGAGATCTAAATTTGCAGGGCAGCCATTTTTTCAAAGCCGACACGAACCGAATTGTACAGATTATGCTTGTCATTAAAACAATTGTGTCACAGAAAGGATAATTAAGTACAAATGTCGGTAATTTTTGCGACTTCGTATTGATTTTCTTTCTAGACCATATATGTGAAAATAATACAAAGAACGAAGGGTAGGGTATTGGTAACACTCAAACATGCACAATTATAAAGTCATCATAATGACTAAACTATTCTTCGTTATAACAGTAACGTAAACATTAAATAATGTCATTCTTATTGTTACTTAAAATATATTTAGATAAAGACTGCATATAAAATATGTCAGGCAGCATTTGATTCACTTTGTTGAAGCAAACAAGCTTATCGGACTACGATTATCATCGTGACAAAATAGAACACAAAGCACCAAAACAACAGCGTTACCAGTTTTACTTGTTTCTTTATTTAAAAAATTTGCTATTTTATTCTGTGTTCTGGTGATTATTTATATAAGAGCATGTTCATTCATACTCACGGTCATTTATAGATTGCTTATTTGTACACAAAAAAAACAAAACAAATCCCAGCGGAAAAAAACGAGAGCAAACTATTCTGTTCCAAAATGTTTATAAATATAGACATTAAAATATGTTCCTAAAAAATCCAAACATAGTTTGGGAAGTAACTTTAGGACAAAAGCTGTTTTGACAAATTTACATACATGATAATTTATTGATGTGTCACATGAAACTATTAACTGAGGGAATTTATATACGTGTGGATATACAATATACAGCTAATATATATTTTTTCTGATCGAAGTGAAACAACGGCATATATATAAAATGGTAATCATCTTCTAAATCAAAGTCAATACAGAGAAGTTAAACACGGTTATATATTTGGACCAGTACACTGCGGACAGACAAGATTTTATGAGCCGATAGACGACTTAAATTGAGTATAATAGTCCAAGTATATCACATAATTGTGCAAACCGCATTTAACAAAAGTTTCTTAACAAATCGTTGTTTTACAAATTAACAGTTTTTAGCTCGTCTTTTTTTTGGAACTAAATGAGCTATTGTCATCACCTTGGCGTCGGCGTCGGCGTTGGCGTCCGGTTAAGTTTTGCGATTAGGTCCACTTTTCTCAGAAAGTATCAATGCTATTGCATTCAAACTTGATACAATCATGAGGGGACTGGGCAGGCAAAGTTAGTTAACTCTGGCGTGCATTTTGACAGAATTATGTGCCCTTTTTATACTTAGAAAATTGAAATTTTTTGTTAAGTTTTGTGTTTAGGTCCATTTTATTCCTAAAGTATCAAAGCTATTGCTTTCATACTTGCAACACTTACTAACTATCATAAGGGGACTGTGCAGGCAAAGTTATGTAACTCTGACTGGCATTTTGACAGAATTATGTGCCCTTTTTATACTTAGGAAATTGAAAATTTTGTTAAGTTTTGTGTTTAGGTCCACTTTATTCCTACAGTATCAAAGCTATTGCTTTCATACTTGCAACACTTATTAACTATCATAAGGGGACTGTGCAGGCAAAGTTATGTAACTCTGACTGGCATTTAGACGGAATTATGGGCCCTTTATGCTTTCATACTTGGAACACTCGCAAACTATCATAAGGGGACAGTAAAAGGGCAAGTTGCATAACTCTGGTTGTCATTTTTACGGAATTATGGCCCTTTTTCGACTAAGTAACTTTGAATATATGGTTAAATTTTGTGTTTCGATCCACTTTACTTCTAAAGTATCAAGGCTATTGCTTTCAAACTTCAAATACTTTCATGCTATCATGAGGTTACTGTACCTGGCAAGTTGAAATTTACCTTGACCTTTGAATGACCTTGACATTCAAGGTAAAATTATTAAATTTTGCTAAAATTGCCATAACTTCTTTATTTATGATTAGATTTGATTGATACTTTGACAAAACTACTATTACCTGACATACCACAATAGACTCCACCCAAACCATCCCCCGTGCCCTCCCCACCTCCCCCCGAATCCCCCCCCCCCCTATTTTTTTTTATTTTTTTTATTTTAAGATCATCTCACAAATGACCACCACACCCTCACACTATACCCCCCCCCCCCCCCAATTTTTTTTGAAACGGTTTAAAAAACACAAATATTTATTTTTATTATTTTATTTTTGAAATACCGTCCAACCATCGCACCCAAGAATCACCCCCCCCCCCCCGATTTTTTATTTTTTGCATTTTTTTTTTGCATTTTTTTCCGCATTTTTGGAAGATAATGTAATAAATGTCCACACACCCACACTATACACCCATCTTCACTCCACCTCTACCTCCTTTGTGATTTAAATTGAGAGTCCCTTCACCTTTAAAAAGAAAATAGATGAGCGGTCTGCTCTTGTTTAATATTTGTAATGGGTACATTGGACATTAAATATGAATACGTTATCCGTTGCTTATCAAAAACGTTAATGTGGACACATTTTTCGTATGATGATTACGCATTTCTGATCATGGCGGTCGATTAAAAATCCGTCTGAAATATTGCAAAGTGTGGCAATAAAACGTGTGATGAGGAATGAAGTGTGTTAAAATTGAAAAACAATGGATACAAATTGATGAAAAGGAAACGTAAACCTTCTAAAGAATCGCCTTATATCGATCAATCGAGCTCAAACCGAAACACTAGCAAAAAGAACAACAGAACAAA
The DNA here is from genome assembly GCF_020536995.1 of Dreissena polymorpha. Taxonomy (NCBI): domain Eukaryota; kingdom Metazoa; phylum Mollusca; class Bivalvia; order Myida; family Dreissenidae; genus Dreissena; species Dreissena polymorpha. The sequence continues at coordinate 11,757,694 of NC_068358.1, forward strand.
ATGTCACAAATGTGTCACAAATAGCGAACGAACCGGTCAAATAATGGTAAGTCATGCATTTTAGTTTTAAAGAATTCTACGACTTACCCAGCTGCCTGGTAATATATATGCATACCCAACTAAGACACCCACTTCACATGGACAGGGGTTCGTACCTCCAGCGTAGACCATCGATGTCGCCAGACACAAGCATTCGGACACCAATATTTATTGTGACGAAATTCATTAAACAAGGAACTGCCTCAACGTGACCAAATACATCAAACAGAGTCGTGCATAGTTTTTTCGGATTGACCAAAAGACGATATTATATGTGTATCGTAAACTTTCACAAATTAAGACTCTACATTAGATCTAAAAGGTTACAGCACATATTCAGTCATACAGACTTATTAAATACATTCTAGTAGAGCGCACAAGTAATGGTCTTGTAATTTCAATTAAAAAACCGATTTAAACAGGTGTTACATTTGCAAACAAAATAATATCAATTGCATCGTAGGTTAAATTAAAAATGCTATTGTTTAATATAGAATTTGATGTATTTTTATTTATTGTATATGTCTATGTATACGTTGAAAATGCTCGTGCTATATATGTGTATATCTAAGACCATTTTCTAGCTATTGAATTTTGTACACATTTTTATTATTTTATAAACGCAGAAAACAGTTTTTTTATGGGAAACACAAAATCCCCCACGTGGCTTCTTATAATATGAATGCCTATCAATATTAGTATCGTGAATGGAACATAAAGACAATGATCAAGGCTACTCATTATGGTGAAAGTTTAGTGGATTATTTATTAACTGTGCGTGCCTTTTACAATGATATTTTAGATTTTACCATTAAATTTGACGGAATTCACTAACAATGAGCTTTGACATTTAATATTCGTACGAATAACAAGTTTTCTTAATATAATAATAATTCAATTAATTATTTGACAGTTCAATTTGAGAACAAATGCGACTTTGAACGTGGTATTAAGTGCGATGTATACAATCTGGAAACAAATTATCTTAAATATTATAAATTGATTTACACGTTGACCCTGATTTTACAGACATGACGGCCAATAACATCACGACAACCGATTTGACGAGGGTTGTAGTGGAATGGAGGTCATCTTAAGCGAATATATCTGGTTTACATGCTTTTAAGATAAGTAATATCGGTTTCATTAGATTAATATATTTATTTTCACTGGCTGTAATAAAATATCTTTGACTATTTGTGTGGCTGATAATTTGAACACTGCTATTACCCCACCCCTTTATTTCGCACCTGTTTTATAAGTAGTCCCAATTCATGCGGCTTTGTCATATAATTATTGTTTTAATACGAAATAAAACAATCGCTTAAGTAAATGTATTCATACATTTATTCAGCATGTATTGATCAGTACTTACATATGATCTCATGGTGCTGTCAGGATTTAGTGGACTATAAGAAAGCATTTACATTTTTTAAAGGACAAGCAGCAAAGGCTTAAAAATAATGACCGGAATAATTACATTAACCGTCATCAGTTGGTGTGTTTGACGACTGGATCATACAAACGAACGTACATTTTGCTGGAATCGCTATCGTCTAGAATATCGCGGTAAACAGCGCACCATAACACCGTGGGATACTTTCGCCGCGACATTATAACTATAGTTACAAAGAATCTGACCACTACATCAGTTATATTATGCATGTTTATCTGTTGTTTTTTGTTTATTGTAAGTCAATATTGTGCCAGGATAATGTCAATTTTGGTAAGAATTTAGATCGAATGTGTGATATGCGAAAATGAAGATATTCTACAGAAAACAATATACACTGACCTAACGGCCACCTGAATTTACCGGTCACCTGCAGACAACGGTCAGTCTGGAATCCCCCCGACGAAAAACACTCTATATTACACCTGTCTTTAACGGCCACCTGTCCATAACGGCCAACGGCCACTATATTCAATTCCGAAATTCATATTTGAACTGAAATCAACGGTCACGCGTCAATCGTCTCGAGTCGCGAAAATTAAAAACACTGCACATCATTTGTCCGTCTATTTTGCAGTTAAAGCGTTTGATAGCGGTAATTGCCTTTGATATTATAAAAGCGGCCCGCTGCGAGTAAACAAATAATAAGGTGTTGAGAAGGTTTGTTTTCGCGGGATAATTGTGGGGGTTTCTTCAACAGAAAATATGTCAGAGTTTTTGACACGTTTAAAGTAATAATCGCTAATTAAATGACCGCCAATTAGTACATTGTACTTACAATATTGAGTATCGATTTTAAAATAACATTTTCGGATCATTCTTTAAAAGAGCTTTCTAGCGTTCACAACACTTTTAAAAGCAATCGGAATAATAAATCACGGATTAACAATGAGTGGTGAACGTAAGTTCCTCTCATAAGAGGAGCGAGTCAAGTGTTTGAAACTGTTTGAATCTGGAAAAAGTTCGCGTGTAATAGCAAGTGACCTCTGTGTTGGACGTACGCAAGTGCAGAGTGTGCTTAAGCAAAAGTGAGAAATTATGTAGAAGTTTTCTATATGAAAATGGTAGTTGAATTTCAACTCAAAAACATAAGACGCATTTTTTTATTTAAAATAGTAACCGAATCAATTATGCACATGCGTGTTTTTGATGGACTTTGCATATTAACCCATTTATGCCTAGCGTCCTGAAAAAAAAGCCTTGGCAAACAGCGTAGACCCAGATGAGACGCCGCATAATGCGGCGTCTCATCAGGGTCTACACTGTTTGCTGAAACGAGATTCTGTAAGAAATATTATAAAAATAGAAATAAATATACCAGACATCCCTTATTTTGGAAATAACTTGATCCAATTTAGAAGGATGTGAGAGTCCACGAGGCATGAATAGGTTAAGTATTATCATTGGCTGCTAGCAAGCTATGCCTCGACATAGATTGTTCATACGTGTTTATAATTGCAGTTTATCGCGCAAAACAGATTAACCCATTTATGCCTAGTAGACAGTCTCATCCTTCAAGGCATAAAGGTCGTTTGGTAATATTTTATTTAAGTTACGGTATTGATGAAATATGAGAATACCATGTGACAAAAAATTATTTGCCTGATTTTAATTAAATAGAAATGCTACATGTTTATAAAAGACAACTATTGTTAATGGGTATTTTTTAGACAGTTACACTCTAATGTGTGTATGCTGCAAGATAGTAATACCAGAATGAAAAGTGAACGCAATTCGGGGGTCGAACCCACGTCTGTCATCGTCGGAACATAAATCGTTCATGAATCATGAATCACACGAATCACCTGAGCAAACAATGCAGCTAATGTTTGTCTACGCGCACACTAGAAATAAACTAAGCGTAGATGTGTTCCTTAATCACCTGCGAACACACCTGTTCTGAGCAGTAGGTGTTCCCACGATTTCACAATAGCCTTATAATTAACCCATTTATGCCTAGTGGACTGTCCCATACTTCTAAATTGGATCAATTTATTTAAAAAATAAGGGATGTCTAGTATATGTATTTTTATATTTAGAAGATTTTTTTTTAATTTAACGTGTCAATTGACGTTCTGTGGTGCGTTATAAATCTAAGAAAAACAGATATGAAGTGATTGGTAAGGATAAATGTTTACATTGTTTAAAAGTGGTATCCAAATTAAGAACATCTTAGTTATTTAACACTCATTATTTTCCCGATATTAAAACTGTCATATCATCCTTTCCGAGCTCTTTTTTCAGGTAGACGACGAAAATAGGCTAACAACAACTAAGTTAGAAAACTGTCGTTATAGAAGTTGCTTCCCTTTAATAACAAAGATACAAAGTCAAGCTGCTGCAACGATCGGGAACGTTCTATTAATGACTGATTTAGCACCAAGCTCACGTTTCTGTCACACTGATACTTAACTTTGCATGCTGTGCCCCCTATTATCGGACATATAAAGAAACGTTGTGTTATCTGAGTAAATGTGTTTTTACTGTTGTTTTTTGCATTATGCTAACTTCTTCAAAGTCTTTTGTTTGACTTCTCGCGTTCACTATGTTCGGTGTGTGTCGGTAATGTGTGCTACAAAGATGAACGAACAAAATAGGTATAACACATATAAATGAAGCATTAGTTTTTCAATCATTCTTAATTTTTTTTTAATACAAAACTATTTCAGGCTGCTGGTGACAAAATAATGGTATGTAAATCGTTTCTTACACATCCATGTACACTAAGAATACTTAAATAAGACAAAATAACGTCTTAAACGACCTGTCGCAATTCGAGAAAAACATAACAAACACATACAAATAATGGTAAGTACAGCGTACCTTACACATCCATGTTACACTAGGCATACTTTTGTTATAAAAAAAAACGGTTTAAACGACCTATCGAAATTTGAGAAAAATTATAACAAACACTTGACACGTACAAATTGCACCAGTCACCAGTCACGTCAGTAACAACAGCACCCTTTATCAAAAAATGAAATATACATAAATACAATGTACATGTCACATCACCGCTTACTCTATGTCTGTTCTACGTGGCTTGGCACCGTGTCAGTTTTCGACCGCACGAGCAAAGTCAAAAACTACCAACGAGGGACCCTCGATGCTGACAGTGAGGAGGGAGTTTAGCACCTTGTTTGACAGAGTAGCTCGGTTGTCTGTTTTGATTCGTTTGAGGGCGCTGGACCCTCGCTCACAGTCGGCAGTAGACGTGGGCAGGAGAAGACCGATGGTCGCAAGCTTGAAGATGTTGACGTGGCTCTCTTTTAAATTTCCTGTTACCCACGCCATTACCCACGTCTTCCCAGAATCGGAGAGGGCTCCTTTCACAGTCTTCCATTGGCTAACTGTGACAGCTACGGGTAGACCGAAGTGTTCGGCCAGACACTGTATCTTCGATTCACCGTAGCCCGTGCGGGAGCCCGTGACATCGTCTTCTGGGAGATCCCTCATGTTGAAAACGTTGAAGTTCATGAGAAGGGGCAGGTCGGGGAATCGATCTTTTCGATGACAGCGGCAAGGAACTGCTGGTACACAGCTGTCTGGAAAGTGTCTACCTGTTCATTTGTAGGAATTTTGATGTTATTTCCTCCTTCTCGAAGTTCGGTGACGCGTTCCTTTGCGGTGACGAAATTTTCCCCGGGCTTTTCTTGAAGAGCACGTAGATGTGCCAAAGTCCCTCGAACGAGCGGTCTCAAGGTTGTAAATACAACGTCCCGCGTCTGCATTGCCTTCGACAGCTCCGAAAGTGGCGAGAGAACGTCGCACATCATCAGGACCGCGAAGACGAACCTATAGTCTTGCGTGAACAGCGCAAGACCGGCCGCTCGGGCGTCGTGACGTTCCGATGCCCCCGCTCCAAACTGGCAAAAAACAGATGGCAAGCACCTGCGCAGCGCATCTGTAGCCTGGTCATGCGACTGCCATCAAATGTCTTTGGCTTCCTTAAGCCTGATGGCCGGATCGTCCATTATTACTTGCAGGTCACGCAATCCGCTCATTTGGACCGGACTTTTTGAGTAGAACCGATGTAGGTCGCCTAGTATGTCCTTGAACTTCAAAAGGTAGGGTATACCTTTTGAAGCTTGGCCGGCGGCTAGTGCCAAATTGTGCGCAACGCAGGGGTTGTTTACAATATGTGGCACTCTGTTGCGCAGGCGAGCAGCAACGCCATTCTCGCGGCATCAGTTTTAAGAAAATACCCATAAAGTAAACCTTTAACTGCACCATCAGACGAAAAAACAACCTGGTATACAATGCGGTCATTCATTTATGGCAAGAAACCATAACGAAACAGTGAGACACAAAACGAATGCACCAGGCAAGACATATATGTGCATAACAAAAATATTAAGAAGAAATGATGTTAAAAACTGACTTAACATTATAATTGTTTAAATGAGGATCATAAAACGTGCAGTTGCACACAAAATATGTTTGATGATGTACGTTGAAAAGTGAAATGTGTGTTTCTATACACTTCTATAAATCAAACGCATTGATAAATGTTATATCGAGATAACATTCAGTGGTATGTGTTGTGTAGAGAGCACTGTAAATAAATAGTAAGGAAATACTGTCATTTAAATGTGTAATGATCACATTTTGAATGAGCAACTGTAACTAAAACACATAACTAAATAAAGAGCAAACGCTTGTGTACTACATATTGTTTATATAACTTGTCAAGGATAGTTGACAGTGAAAATGATGTCTGCCCTGCAACCGTGATGTCGTGAGTTTGAATTATAATATTGTAGCGTTCATATCTTCCTCAAAGACACCTACGATGATCTCCAAATGCACCACTGATTGTTCTCAGTATACGGACTCAAACGCCTCACAATAAGACAGATGATTTTGTTGCAATCAAGCTTAATAAATAGGTTTAAGTTGAAGTTATAGTAGCCTGATGCTGTTTTTAAACTCCTTTGTTAAAAATATAGTAAAAACTAACTATGTATCGTCTTTAGCCAACGTTCAATGTGAAATTGCTATTAGATTAAACTATCTTATAATAAAAATTATGTATAAAAGTGTTCGGTTAAAGGTTTTTTTAAATATACTACTCAAAACTTGCTAAGGATCACTTTTTGTTTTCACATTATCTTCAATTTAATTTTGTTTAATTTAAATTGTTATTTTGCAGGTTTTGATATTAGAATGTGTGTTTATTATGTTATTTTTATGTATTAAATTATGCACTAGTGGTCCTAAGCAAATTTTGAGTATTACATAAGATTTGTGCTCTTGTTTAATTGAAAGACCACGTGAAGTAGAAGCAATAATGTTGACATGGAAAATACAAAAGAAAGCAAGTCTTATCACACGATTCGACATGTCACAAAATGTGTCTGATGGAAAGGCCTGTCATAACATATACGGTTTTCATGTCAGTTACAGGACAACAATAGTGGAGAGCATATGAAGAATAATGATTTTACTTTGTTACCTTAACCCATTAATGCCTAGCGTCTAGAAAAAAGGCCTTGGCAAACAGCGTAGACCCAGATGAGACGCCGCATGATGCGGCGTCTCATCAGGGTTTGCTCTGTTTGTGTAAAGGAATTTCTTTAAGAAATATTCTAATATAGAAATAAATATACTAGACATCCCTAATTTTGGAAATAAATTGATCCAATTTAGAAGGATGGGAGAGTCCACTGGGCATAAATGGGTTAACCATTGACATGGCACTTTGTGGCGTATACCACACTTTGACTGGTATTAATAGGGAGTGGGAAGAATACCATAGTACCCTACTTGGAGGGAGGGCAATGAGCTTGCCAAATTATATATAAGCAACTGTAAAACCAACATATTTATTTTTAACTTGAAAGTGTTTTTGTCAACTCAAAAGCATATCAATAGGTATCGTGATACGATCACGATACCTATTGATATCACAACATTCAACTTAAGTTTGAAAGAGATGATCGGGATGGGTTTCGAGGTTCTGTGTAGCATAGCGCTTACTATCGTCATGAAGATCTCGATTGCAAGGAGGACGGTAATGGCCCTATTCCACTACGAAAACAAGCCCGCGATTCGCTACGATTTATCACATTTATTGAATCGGGAAGACTCGTAAACATGTGCCATTTTGACTTCACGTCCTTCCGCCATGTGTTTAAGTGGTCTCTATATTGCCGCAAGATGTAACGGCAAATCAGTGAACCTATAGACGTATATTGCATTGACAGCAGCTGTATGCGCGACTCCAACAAATATAATACAACCAGCTTTCGGTGCAAATTGAGCCATGCTCCGTAAAAAGGGGGTTTAATACATGTGCGTCAAGTGTCGTCCCAGATTAGCCTGTGCGGACTAATCAGGAACGACACTTTCCGCCTAAACTGGATTTTTGCTAAAAAATAGACTTTCTTCAAACGAAAAATATCATAAAATCGGAAAGTGTCGTGCCTGATTAGCTTGTGCGGAATGCACAGGCTAATCTGGGACGACACTTTACGCACATGCATTTAACCCTTTTTTCAATGAGCACGGTCCACATATAAAGTTGCTTATAATCGGTTACATTGCAATATTAAAAGTTAAAAACGAAGACCAAAAGGTAAAGACCTATCATAGTTTTTATTGAAAATAAATATTTATAATATAATTTAATATAATATTTATTGAGAATATTAAGAACAAAAATGCAATACCTATACCAAAGGTATCATAACCTGTAACATTATTTGCGGAAGAGAAGTTATCGTCTGATTATGTTTCTGAAATTAAGAATTCTTATATATTGTAACTATAATGTATATTTACATGGTATGGACCTACGCCATGTTTAGTTTATCGCAAATTTGTTTTTACTGTAACACCCGTTGGGCAATACGTGTATGCTGTTTCGAATATTCGAATCAAACCGGGATGGATATCAAATTTTTGAATAAAACCACAAAAATCAGATATTATGAAGCAAAAAATGATTAAACAATATGTGTCCTCTAAACTTTACAATAAGAATCGACCATCATCTCATATACCACACACACCTTTTTAAAGCATCATTGTAACGGCAAGCACGCGTCTTCATATCAGAAAACATGGTATATTGTGATTTTAGTGTAGTGCCGTTAACATGCACCATTGTGATTGCGCGTCCTTACGCTATGTATTTTAACCCATGTATGCCTAGTGGACTCTCCCATCCTTCTAAAGTGGATCAATATATTTCCAAAATTAGGGATGTCTAGTATATTTATTTCTATATTTAGAATATGTGTTACAGAAATTCCTTTAATCAAAGAGCGCAGACCCTGATGAGACGCCGCATTATGCGGCGTCTTATCTGGGTCTACGCTGTTTGCCATGGCCTTTTTTCTAGACGCTATGCATAAATGGGTTAATTAATGGTCTCTATATTGCCGCAAAATAACGGCAAATCAGTGAACCTATAGACGTTTTTGCATTGACAGCAGCTGCATGCACGACTTCAACATATATAATATATCCAGCTTTCTGTGCAAATTGAGATACAGGTACATGAGCCGTGATCCGTGAAAAGGGGGTTTAATGCATGTGCGTAGTGTCGTCCCAGATTAGCCCGTACAGTTCGCATAGGCAAATAAGGGACGACAATTTCCGGCTTAACTGGATTTTTGTTAAGAAAGACTTTCTTGAAACGAAAAATATCATAAAAGGGGAAAGATTCGTGCCTGACTAGCCTTTACGCACATGCATTCAACCCCTTTTTCACAGAGCACGACCCATTCATAAATTTGCGATTAATCGGTTACATAACAATTTTAAAAGAATAAAACGATGATCAAAAGGTTAAGACCTATCATAGTTTTTATTGAAAACAACCGAATGTTGTATTAAAATTATATGTAGTTCATACATTATTCATACATGCATCGTTTGGTTATAAATACTGTATATGTTTATTATTGATATAGACCTAGATTATCATATAAGATACGTGATTTCATTTACAGAATATTAAGTACAATAAGGTAAGACTTATACCAAAGATATCCTTACGTGTAACATGGCTTGCGGAAAATAGTTTTGCTCCTGATAATCACCTTTATTATTTCTCTTTGTTATATATTGTTTGATAGCCCATGAACCGTTTGGGTAGGTTTGCATGAATATATGTGCAAAAAGGTTATGCAATAAAACAATGAAATTGTAGATGAAATTTGGGATCTTTTATGTTGAAAATCAGATATTAGAAATTTGTAATACCCCCCCCCCCCCCAAAAAAAAAAGTATCATTTGTTTATATGCATTAGATATAAATTTAAATGTTAATCATAGCTTTACATTTTAATAAAGGAAAACGTTATTTTTAAAAGTTGTCTTACTTTTGTGCACAATGTTCTCCTTCGTAGAATATTTGTAAACACACACATTTAAATATTGGTATTATTTAAAGCACAGTGAAAACTATAAAAAAGTCGATCTTGCGGAAGGGGATAAATATATAGACACTTTCTAATGAAGAAAATAATGATATTTGAACTGCTTTCCCATCGGTTTTGCAATTCTTTTTTTCCAGTATTATCTGTTATAGTTTATTTTCGCTGACTTTACAAAATGTCATGTTCGCCCATAAAAGGCGCGCTATTCCGAAGAAGCATACTAGTTTTTAATATTAAATTGTTAAGGCTTTGCGTTCAAGGCTGCTTTAAAAAAACATCCAAGTGAAGATGCGACGAGAATGCATGCGAACATTACAAAAAACACGACGTCTAGAAAGTTTACGACTTCTCTCCAAGAGTACTCGACGTCACCAGTAGAAGAATTATCCGACATTCTTTTTTGTGTTGTTCCCCTATGCGGTTGCACCATTCCGGACCCGTTTTGGTATGCGACATAAAAAGTTGGAGACCCATCAAATATTCTGCTTTCTGCTACGCTCCTTTGTGTCTTCGCAACCCTGGGCCCGTTCGAGTATTCGGCGTCACCTGAAGACGACTCGTCAAACCCTTTGGAGCAACATTTGCATTTAAAGCATCGCATGACGAAAACCAGAATGCGAGGAATTGCCACATCTTTATCAAACCTGTTCAATCGCAGAAGGGCCAACGCAAGGACGGTTGTCAAGGTGCTGCAAGCAGTTTGGATTATAAGGTAGATCTGAATCAGTGCTATGGAATCGGAATTCTGTGGCAAAGATGAAGAAACAATGGTTAGGAAGACAGCGAACGCCAAGAAAACCGTGATGGCGTAGCTTGCTCGTTCTCCGCTGTCAGCCGGCAATAGGAAAACACAGAAGTTCAAAATTGCTAGCGTTATTATTGGAAAGATAACAGACAACATAAAGGGCAGTGGTTTTCGTCTTAGTTTCAGGGAAAAGCTTATAATGCTGTCAACGGAGTCTTCCTCAACTTTCCAACTGGAGTCAATAATATCCCAACCAGAATTAGGTTCGTATTGGGTCAATTCGATTCCCTTCGAACCACCTATCATTGCAACCTACAAATACAGATATTGTACATGTTAACAAAGTAGTTTGTATACACTGAGATACACAAACAAGATATATCAATGATTTGTGTCTTGTTCTGAGAAAACTGGGCATAATGCATGTGCGTAAAGTGTCGATCCAGATTAGCCTGTGCAGTCCGCACAGGCAAATCAGGGACGACACTTTCCGCTTAAACTAGATTTTCGGTAAAAAGGGACTTCCTTTAAACGGAAAATACCATTTAAGCGAAAAGTGTCGTCCCTGATTAGCCTGTGCGGAATGCACAGGCTAATCTGGGACGACACTTTACGCACATGCATTATGACCAGCTTTCACAGAACAAGACACATTTAACACTGTTGTAGACTCCCGAGAAATACACATTACCTCAAATCTCGAGTAACTCCAAGCCTGAAACTTCAGGTAGCAGGTCTGATAATCGAACGGAAAGTATACGATGTCCATCGAACACGTGGATTCGAAAACCTTAAATTATGATTAAAAAAAAAAATTTGTTCGTTTATTGGTTAACCGTTCACCTCGCATATGTTTGTCCAATGTAAATAAACATGTACATGTAAAACAAATATTGGTATGAGATGTGAAGGTATTTCTCTTCCAAAATTCATATGCGCAAACGTATATTATTTAATAATGACCTGCATAGTAACACAAAGTGTATGGACTCTATGGAAGTTTATCACCTTATACTTACTTGAAAAGGAGCCCAACCGACCGCCCCGGTATAATGGTTGTAAACATTGAGGGACGGCACACCGAGCTCCTTGTAATCCAGATTTGAATTCTTCAAGGCAAGGTCAGGCTTCCATACCTCATTCTGTCCAATGATTTATCAAGAATGATTTCAAGTGAATTGTCTTTTATTTTATGTTGTTTTTTCATAAAGGTGCTTTTTGCGGAGAAATCTTTGAGTTCGGACGAGGAATTCATGTAGGATGTGTGGCAGGCCAATCATTGGCTTAAAAAAACACGTGCTTTATAATTAATCCTACCGAATGGGTTTTATTGTGAGAAAAAAATTATGTTTATGTCCGCACAGGCTAATCACGGACGACACTTTCTGCCTAAATTGGATTTTTGCTAAGAAGAGACTTCATTTAAACGAAAAATTTCATAAAAGCGGAAAGTGTCGTCCCTGATAAGCCTGTGTAAACTGCATAGGCTAATCTGGGATGACACTTTACGCGCATGCATTAGGCCCAGTTTTCTCAGAACGCAACTCATATGCTTATACAGTTCACGACTGAAAGATCTGTGTTGTTTAGCTATGAATTCTGATGAAAGCGCTAAATTACGCTAATTCGTAAATTTAATAAATGTATTTAGAATGATTTATCCAATAAATATTTTTTGTTAATGTTTACCTGTGGCCAAAAGGCGAACTCAATATTTGCATGATCGACCGGGGTCCATCTTAGATAACTGTCATTCCACAGGAGCACAAGGAATGCCGTTGTTTTTATCGTTTCAGTGGATTCTTTCAGTTCATTAATGGCCAGGAGATAAAGATCCACGGTTATTTCTGTGAAGAAACAAATCAAATAAGGATGATTTTGTCGTAAACGCGATTATACTTTACCGAATAGCATACATGTACAACAAACTACATGTATATAACAACTTAAATTGTTGCTCGCCACTTTTCGGGAGAAGACAAACAGCAACATAATGCATTAATAGTTATTATGAAAACGAGTGATGTTGTATGGTTCATAGTGCCGTACAGGTCAGTAAGAGCTCACTATTATTCTAAAGACGTCTAGCGGACAGAGGTTGTAACTACCATGAGCGTCTGAAGCAGACAGCTAACTGAATGAAAAATGTAGCAGGGGATGTGATTGGGAGAAACTTGATATAAAGAAAGCTAAAGTGCCACATGGACAGTGGAAAAGGGGAGCAGCATGTCTTAGCTATTTTGCAGATACCGGTAAACCGCCGTATCACGTTAAAGTGGCCTTTTCACAGATTTTGAAGTTTGTCTTTAAATGCTTTATATTGATAAATGTAAACATTGGATCTTAAAAGCTCCAGTTAAAAATCAAGAATAAAATAAAAAAGTAGCCGTTAACAGGGCTCGAACCAGTGACCCCAAGAGTCCTGGAGTTAGTCTGAAGTAAAAATGCATTAGCCGTCTCGGCTATTCCGCCGGGTATAAACAGTATTTTATACCTTATATAAGTAATTTTCGTATTTCTTAAATTTAAACGACAACAACAGAACTCTCCAAATTATTCAATCGTTTCGCGTTGCAACCCTTTATAATATTTAGGTTTTCAAATCGTGAAAGGATACATATAATGGCTATATTGGACTATGGTAAATGTTCAGTAATACTGTTTCCTCACAAATATCACACCTAAAACGAAAATTTGCGAATCTGAAACAACTTTTTTTCAATTTTGTCAATTTACCAAACCGTGAAAAGATCCCTTTAATAATGGCTATATTTAGATTACAGTTGTATAAGCATAAACGGAGCCCTTGACAGAGCTTTTGTGTATTGTAGTTCCACCGCTTTCTTTACTCTCAAAATGCATATTTTCTGCAAAGTGAAAGGGAGCCTCATTACAAGATCTGAAAACAATAGAAAATTGCACAAAGTTAAAATTAACGTCTTCTTTTACATGCAATTTCTGCAAATAAATAATGCGCACCATGAGAGATAATTTGCCTCGACAAAAATACCCGTCGATGCCAATAAATAAACAAGAACTCATCTCAGTTAACGGACAACAATTGCTAAAATTTGTCCAATAGAAAGATCGAACTTGGTAGTATATTAATAGGATAGACTTAAATGGACAAGACATGTGTACAAATGGCCAGGATGCCCCCACTTTCCACTTATGTCCCCAAACTCAAATTTTTTATAAAAACAATATTTGTATGGCTAAATTTCAGTCTTTATCTCAAATTATGAGCTTGACCTTTCTGCCGATGAGACAGGTGATACACGTGGCACTCAGGCTCCTCATTGTGGCAGTTTGTGGTGCTTAGTCTTAAAATTGATGAATAGCAAAATTTGACCTTTGATCTCTATGTATGACCCTTACCTTTGAGGTTCGGAGGCGGATTTTACACAAGAAATCCCTGTCATTAAGGTTGTAATTAGTGCTAAGTTATCTTATAAAAGCATGATGCATTCATTATTTTGTTTCAGTAAGTAAAATCTGTTTTATGTTTTCAGTCCATCACAATATCGATACGTTATGGCTGAGAGATGAAATTTTAAGCTCTGTTATGGCGAAATTTGAAATTTAGTGTGACCTTGACCTTGTGGTAGGGAGCCGTTTTTTTCCACAAAATACCTCCTCTTTATGGTTGTAATATGTGATAAGCTTTTTGAAAGTAACATGGTGAACGATTAAAATGCATTCCGAAAAGCTGTTTCATGGACAATTCAATATTTGGAGTTTCTTCCTAACTTTTGTGATAGGGACACGTATATAACGCAACTCATCGTTTTATGATGAATTTCATTTGTTCAATGTTGATGCAATAATTCAACTCTCAGCTTTATAACCCAAAGGGTTGCTGAGAGTTTAAATGCGCCGTCTATTGTCCAAAAGGTGCAAAATTGTATCACCACTGCAAAGGATAAGGAACAATGATACTTTAAAAACTTATCAACGTTTACTGTCAAAAGCACAAACTCATGCAAATGGCATCATCAAGGCAAGAAATAATTGTTTTTTATTTACTTTGTTATTCTTTCGTACGCTCTATCCACCATTTTGGGAGGTGTTGCAATGTTTCCGATAAAAAGTATTGCTATCGGTTAGGTCGCAGTACACCAATCTTTTGCTCATCGGGATATTAAATTTAGCCTCAGTCGATAAAAATGTGGAACAGTCGTCGAATATTTACACTGTTCGAAAATTGAAAATCAAAATGTCAGCAAGAATAGTGTGTTGAAGTATCGTCGTGTTGTCAAAGCATAAATACGTTTATTTGTGAACATCTGAAACATAGTGGTTGTTCAAGAGTAAAAGTTTGAGCAAGATCCATATAAGAATTCTCGTTTTTTTTTATAATTTATGATACATATACGGAATACCTTCAAGTAAATTCCTGATGTTCTACACATTAATCAAAAGAATACCTATGCATATTAAATCTCACATCAATACAAATAACACACCATGTACTCAAACAACATTCGTAGAAAACGTTTTCAAAATATGCCTGCAATAGACGTCATTAAGGTCAGGTATAAGGCAAAAAACCGCTGAACGATGGTTATCAAACAATGCCGAACCTTAAATTCATATTATGAATTGATTTCATTTATATTACCATATATAATATAACATTTTATTTTGATAGGGCGAGTCGTTATGTATGTGGGGCGAGTCGTTATACATGTGGGGCGAGTCGTTATAAAAAGTGGGGCGAGTCGTTATGGGGCGAGTCGTTAAGGGGGCGAGTCGTTACATTACCCTTAAAAGACATAACAAAACGGAAAAAATATTGTAGACCTCTATACACTACAAATTAAAAACCATACAGAAAACTCCAAAACTCAAAATAAATGGCAAATCCTTTTTCGAGAACAAGAATTAAATTGGAAACACATATTGATCATGCCCTATAAAGCAAATATTGATAACACACAGAGAGATTTTCAATATATTACGTCCATAGAATCTAAGCTACAAATAGATAACATTTTAAATGCAACCTATCCAACACAAATGTATGTGATATATGCAGCGAACATATTGAAACAATAGAACACCTTTTCTGTGAGTGTAAACATATTCAAACTCTATCGAACCAATTGACTACATTTCTAGAGAAACAACAATTAAAAGTTAAACTGTCTCTCTTCAATATTAGTTTTGGTGTAAATACCTTCAAAATACCAGAAATAAACTACAGTATCATATTAATGAAATATTTAATATTCGGTATGAAATACAAAAAAAACAAACACCTACTTTGAATTGTTTTATAAATTATTTTAACCTTAAGATCGGAAATGAAAAAGAAATAACCCTCAACAACGACACGCTTCATATTGTTCAACAAAAATGGACACACGTTAAACTTTCATAATCCAGTCCATTTGGTTTTGACCCCACTTTACGTAGTCCAAATTTTTGACGCTCTTAAATATTAAGCTACTGTTTATATGGGTAATATTTGGAGCGTACAAGGGTGAAAGACCAATTATGTGGTGGGAATTTTTTGTTCTTTGTCTTTATTGTTGCGCATGGATTTTGTGCGCAACATTCAAGCCCCGGTATAAGACACTTAATAACAACGGATTGCAATAATATTTACATACCTGTGTAGATAATTCATTTCTCGATAATGTTCCGTAAAAATTATGTAATGACACTTTGAATTTTGCACGCCTGAGCAATTTAAATCCAACCACTATTCAATTTTTCAATATCTCTCGATTCGCTCGCTGTGTAGATATAAATCGATAACACGACCTCGATGTAAAGCATCTGGTTTAAAGTGGAAGAATAAACAGCGTAAAATACAGTTTGCGTTCGTCTGTTGTGGTGCAGCGCGTTACATAGTAAACCGATGTTATACTTTTCTGGATTAATTTAGCATTTTTTTTTTTCTAAATTGACAATTAAAAAGTTCTGAAATAAAGTACATCTTTTATTTTTATACTGTACATAAATTATAGGAGGTTTTTGTGTGACGTCACAAGAGGGGTTTTCCGTTACTAAAAATAGATTGGCCGTCAACTTCTTGATCGCGGCCAATTACATTGTATCAGAGTACAGGTCGTCGGAAGACTTAATACTTACAATTTCGCAAAACAAAACTATAAATACCCGTATTTTTTTTCAAAATGAGAATTTAATAAATGATATTTCACAAAATAATAAAACATATAATAATTTGAATATTATTATAAGTGGTGTGTATGCGATAGTGTTGTTTTTCATCCGCGATCAATATTTAGTGTAAGGGGTGCATTAAATCAGTTATAAAACAAAGCCCTAAAATAGCTCAATACATTTCAATCTTGAAATGTATGTTTAATTTTCTTTAACATTGAATGAATTTTGGTTTCGTTAACATTGAATAAAAATATTAATAAATTTAAGCATTCAAATTGAAAAAAACACCTGCATATTTTGCAAATTGAACTGTCTTTGCATGTACACATATATTGAAAACTCGTCTGTAGTGATAATGAGCGATACAAATCTAGCATTTTATGATACCATTAATCTACACATTTAATTTTTTTGACGCAAGTATTTTATATCCCTATAATGACCAAATGCGATTGCTTGTTTTCATGATGATGTTTCGAACACTGCAGTAACGCACAATCTTTACACATTATAGCAGAGTTTACATTTGCAGGTACCCGTTAAATACGTTAATTGTGTAGCAGTAAATGATAACAATATTTTAAATGTATAGTTATTAAACACTATATTATTATGTTTAAACTGCCTAATATATATACTTAATAGTTCCTAGCTGTTAATCCATTTCGGACAAATGTCTATTTTTAAATATGTTCAAATATTTTATTAAAGCAACTGTTAAGTTTTTGACTTAATATGTCGAGAGATGACATGGAGGTATCATAAATTGTGTTTAATGACCAGACACATGTGGTTAAAGCAGTCTGCAGAGACCCCATACAGAGTCATACAAGTATAGGTCCCTGGGTTTATGACACACTGTTTTCTTAGTAATTGTCTGGACAGTATCCGATCATATCGAGATAATTGGTTTGTGATAAAAAAGGGGCAATTTAACACTGGGTTAAAATACTGAAACAAAGAGTGTCAAAATCGGTGTGAACAATAAAATTAAAAACATTAACATTTATCAAGAGGATTTAGTTAATCTATAACAAGGTAAGTTTTTACAGACAAATAGGTTCAAATCAGTTTCTATATGTTGACTACATAAAATCAATCAATTTGTTGTTTGTTTTCGTCCTTATTTGTGTTCGTTCATTCGATTTAATTTAATCTGAAAGAATTTCAATTTCTGAGTATTTTTTGTTCTTCAAAAGGGTCGCGAATATGTTTGTAACCTTATCACGATGCGCTTCATCAATGCAAACAAAGGCAGAATGGCCGCAGTTTTGACGGCCAAAATTTGAGCATGCTCAAACGTGACGTCATTATCGGAATCCCCAAATCCTCCTATAAAACAACACAGACAGAGGTGCGAAAAAGACATGCATAAACACTTCCTGAAACTTAGAACAGTGAAAAGAAACTGCACCATATCTGTTTTGAACATATGCTTATTAAATCGACAAAGATTAGCATACTAGATCTAGTTAGGTAAAAGTCGGTGTTAAAAGCTCATGTTAAATAAAATTACGCGTACACGTTACACCGTAATGCCTTCTTCTGATTGGTTCATATTTAAATCAGTTTCATGACATGGCTACAGGTCAGTGATTGTTTTGCGATTTAAGCAGAAGTTTAACTGAAAAATTTATGCCTTTCTAACTTCGAATCGACGATATTTGATGTAAAAATGAACTTCTGAATTAAAACTGAATGAGTTGGTAATGTTATTTTGCAATTTTACGCAAATTGATGAAAATTTAAACTTTCTGGTTTCCACCACAAAAAAGGTCCTTCAACGATGAGACGTTCCAAAGAATTTAGCCAATATAAAAAGTATCTCTAAATTCTTTGCGCGTCTTATAAATGAGACTACACTTTACGCAACTTGTTTTTGATTTTTATATTAAAAAACACACACCATATATCACAAACAACCAAAGCAAAAACCTATAAATAATAGCATATCTTGTACAATATGTTTGACATTGTTACTGCTGTACGATATACCTTTGTTCTTGCTCATGTACATATTTACATTGTATGTAATATACTTTATATAAAAAAAAGATCCATAGAGTAATTAAAGAGGAGGGCAAAACATAAGCGTCGGGGCGTACGAAAGTTCATACAGACGATTGAACAAGTGCAATTCTTAATACTTCCCACCCTCTGCGCAGAGATTTGACTTGAACCAGCATAGCTGCAACTTATCCCTGTTTTCATAACCGACCACGTGATTACAGTCAAGCCACATGGACAAATAATATTCCCTTGGCAGGGCTTGCACTAAGAAATAAATTTTGGAAGTCCTGACTTCCTGCCCTTTACTTATGGAAGTCCCACTCAAATATATTGGATGTCCAAACAACTTTAATGTTGATGTTAACGGAATAACAACTGCATATATGATCACAAACTCTTCCCATCCATTTTGGGTCATTTTAATTCTGTGAAAGTAACTAGATGTATCATACAACAAGGCGGAGACTACCCTAGGCTTTAAAAATAGGGAGAAGTTTTGAAAATCAGGGTATAAGTTTGTGCAAACAATATCGACTTAAAAGACAAAACATGTTAATTTCAAAACTTTTTTATTATTTCTATCATTTTACTATGTTCATTCTAAAAACAATAAATTCTCATTAAAATCTACTTAATCATAACACATTTAAGTCATTCAACACATTTAAGTAATTTGAGATATGTGCGGTTGCACCTTTTCATCACATATTTATTGTCATTTTATTATCCTCATCCCTATGACTGCATTTGCAACAAAACACAATCTTAATGAATGGTCATGATGGAGCATCTAGTATATCAATTACTGTTTATCCGAATACTATACGTGTCCGAAATATGTACACTTAATAAATGCCTTACCAGTTTAACTTAAATAATCCAAACTTTCCATGTTGTTATCTGGTTTAGCAAACCTTATCAAATGTTTGTCAAATCCATTTAATGTTTTCACCATTATTGAACTAACATTACTTGTAATTTGAATCACCACTTTGAACTGAATGCGGGTTGAATGTTACAATAGGTCAGCCATTTGCAATGTCGAAGGTCATGACGTAGAAATTTAATTTTACTCGGATAATTTATATCTAATCCAGGAAATGTGTTTTCTGAACGTTTCTGACTAGTAAAATGACTTGTTATTGTAGAAAATGAACTGTGATTCCAGTTTAT
Organism: Dreissena polymorpha; assembly: GCF_020536995.1. Taxonomy (NCBI): domain Eukaryota; kingdom Metazoa; phylum Mollusca; class Bivalvia; order Myida; family Dreissenidae; genus Dreissena; species Dreissena polymorpha. The sequence continues at coordinate 11,777,639 of NC_068358.1, forward strand.
ATAAGATGGTTATTACTCGTAATTATCGGTGGATTAACAAACTGAGAAAACTCGCGGGATCTAATACGGTAGTGAATCTATGTAATTAATTAAACTTTGAACAGTTTTGTTTTTCTTTAATTATTTTTGCCGTCTTTCTTTTACCGTGCCGTCTGCCCAAAACCAGCAGTTATCTCCTAATCATTAGACAACATACGGCACGCGCAAAGAGGCACGAGTGTGTTGTTAAAGCAACCAATATTAAGAGACTGCTTTGTAACGGTCAATTTGCGATCCGCGCGGGGGGGGGGGGGGTAAATTGTGTAACCGTTAGATAAACAACACACAATAAACTTGATAATCACCTGCGGGCGGTAGCAAATATAAGGAGGCGGAGTTAAGACTGATCGAGACGTGTGCAAAACACATTGAGTCGGCAGAAAGCAGTGTTGATTGAAGTGTTATTTTAATCGACAACTTACGTCACGGGTTGCTATTTTCGGCGTATGACCAATTTTTAAGAAGTACAGTGGACGTCATGGGGTTTTGTTATCGGCGTATGGAAACAATTATCGGGCGTAATATACGGCCGTACGCCGCTTAGTGCAAGCCCTGCCTTGGCCAAATTTACTTTGTTTAATTTAGGTAATTAATTTTTATTATGAACCTAAACTTATGAACAATTTTCAAAATATAGGAGAAAATTATACTTCTTTTCATAAAAACAATCTTAAACACACAAAAAAAATCATACCAGATATGGCAAGATTTTCTTGTGACGGAAGAGATTTTCGTGTGATAGAAGAAATTTTCGTGAGAGCATGTGACGACAACTCTGCGTGGAGATTGAATGCTTCCAACTCCGTGGAGAGAGCGGCGTTGGGCAATTTACAACAAACATGAAAAGTGCAGACAACCAATATTCGAACAATTTCAATGTACAGCCTATCGTTTTTATGTTGTTTCCATTTTAACTTGGAAACATAAGATGAAATCTTAACCACATTTTAAATGTGTTGAACAAAATAAACAATTTATATTTCAATTATAACGAAAGATTTTACGAAAGTGCAATCCTTGTATATCAATGGATTGTCTAAGTATGTATGCATAGAGTATTTTATTCGTTGATAATGGATATAGTTAGGTTTAAAGTTGCACTGAACAGAACTCAACGTATCAATAAAAAGACTCAAATCGTTTATCAAATCACCGCACACGATTTCATGACGGCTTTAACCCACGACGAAACTTAAACTGTTCTGCTCGATAACTGTATTTGAGCTGTAGAAATGAGGGGAGTACATTAATTTGCACCTAAAGATTCTTTGGAAAAAACACTTAAAATTTAAAATATATTTCCATGCCACCACCATCATACACTATATATTTGCTTAGGTCAGCGTCGAAAAAAATGACTACCGGTACACATAATAGGCTTTAATGATTTTTAAAAGAAATATATATAAGTTTTTGCAAAGACGATAAAACGTGTGCGTGATAAATAAAAAAATGTTTATCCATTGTTGTCCATTTAAAAACGTAGCTTGCCACGTCAGCGTTTAAAACGTATGCAGTTGTTTTCATCGTTTTTGTGGCTGAATTAATCTTATTTATGGCAATGAGAAACAAGTATAATGTATTGCTGTATATAAATACATTTATTTTGTGTTGTTAGAAAAGATCGCCTCCACAACATATTAATTACTGTATTACCGCATTATTGTTTCCAAACTTGTAGACATCTTATTTATAATTTTATTCTTTTTTTTTACATATCGAACTTTTTTCTCTTTTAAGAACGTTTGTTTAAGTATGATTCAAACGTACTCTAACATTTTAAGAATAACACACGATGCCTTTCTTGATCAAAAGCATTTATCAATAAATAAATTAACGATAACAACAGTTTCAGTGTATTGTAACAGAGCACTCAAACAAAACCTAAAACGACTAAATTTCATTTGGCAATCGTTTGCAATATGTTACACAGTTTAAATATAATAATGATAGAAGTAGTTACGAAAAGAAAACACTACCGATTGGCTCCGACTGGTTGTCTGTGGGTCGCACCCTGAAGTCGTAGTCATCGAACAGTTTTTTCCTCAGCGCCCTTACATTCGCACCGGTTTGACAGGTCGCAGTGGGCGCATGCCCAATTAAAATCAACGCAGCGAAAATGGTTGTAAACATATCCTAAAAAAAAAAGAAAAACGCACGCTGACAAAACACGAAACACTATTTTAGACAGTATCTGCAATTGCTTAAAAAAGCTAATTCCATTGTAGAAATATAAAAACAAACGAAAAAAAAAACAACGAAATACACACATGTTATACCATATTTAAACAGTTTCCTCGAAATCGCTTCGTTTATGGTAACGCTCTTGAAAGCTTTAGAAAAAAACACTTTTGTTTTATGATAAAAAAACAATAATAAATTAAAGAAATATGAACCAAGAATGACCAAGAGCAACCATTGATAAAACTGGTTTGGATCAATAGTATACAAATGATAGTATTCAATGAAACAGGCCGCTCCGAAGTAAAGAACTACGGTATTCCATCCGGCCCATTGCCATAGAATGTAAAGAGCGAAGAACGCACACTTATTATTATGAAACACAAAACATATTGAAGTATTCGCACACTTCTCACAATCGCATCCATCATGTACGTGAAATTGTGGTAATCAAAATAATCATAATAATACACATAACATGTCGTTGCTGTAACTGAAAATAAATAATATAACAGATTAAGTAAATGTATGGATAAAATCCATATATATCGTGCAATATAATTGTACGTCTATGTTACCGGATTACGGCTGTTTTACCTTACCGCTAATAGGACCACTTGTCTACGCTGTATGCATACGACACAAGAACCGTTTTTAGCATGACGCGGCTAAAACATATATTAAGAATACTTAGCCCAGTTACGCCTAGTGGACTCTCCCATCCTTCTAAATTGGATCAATTTATTTCCAAAATTAGGGATGTCTAGTATTTTTATTTTAATATTTAGAATATTTCTTACAGAAATTCGTTTAAGCAAACAGCGCAGACACTGATGAGACGCCGCATTTTTTCTAGATGCTAGGCATAAATGGCTTAACGTTCCGTTATTTCACGTGAAATTTCTATTTATGGTGGCATATCAACATATCGTTTAAAAAAAAAATAACTTTCCGATTGTCCTTATTCTGAAAGCATCACAAGCAATTAAAAATTAAGTGCCTTCTAATTCATGAAACGCATATATTTTAAACATTTTTGTCGTAAATGTTCATCGTATATTTAATACCAGGTGGGCGAAATAACAGCAAAATAATAGTAAAACTCGTAATGGCATGCACCATCAACCAATTATTTTGTTTTTATATCTACCAAAGTGTGTAGGGTTGCAAAACCACAACACTGCAAAACGACAAATATACACGTTAAACTACTTTTCGAGTAGGCGTGTCCGCGTGAGTTTCACACCCGCCAACCCGTCAGAACGACAAATATCTCTTACAATACATTTGAGCCTTGTTCTGAGAAAACTGGGCTTAATGCATGTGCGTAAAGTGTCATCCCAGATTAGCCTGTGCAGTCCGCTCTGGCTAATCTGGGACGATACTTTCCGCCTAAACATGATTTTCGGTAAGGAGGGACTTCCTTGAAACTAAAAATACCATAAAAGCGGAAAGTGTCGTCCCTGATTAGCCTGTTCGACCTGCATAACGCCCAGTTTTCTCAGAACGCGGCTCATTTATGTTATGTGTCGTTCGTTCGGATGGGCGGTTTCTCGTGCAAACCTTTCGTGTTGTCGAATACGATGTGTGAAAGTCGACAGCACGAGGACATAAACGATATGGCAGAAATCAGCGCCCATAACAATACGTTCTTCACTCAAACGAAATGACACCAGACTAAACTGGAAAAGAACTAGGTCATAGTAAGTTTGATTCTGAATGTTTGACCGATTCACAGGTCATCATTTGGTCATCTATTCTCTCTGCTTGGTGAACCATTGCTGTCTTATCGACAACCCATCAAAATATTGTTAGTCGGGTTTAACCGCGTAACTGAAAACTTCAAAATGTTTCTGTATAGTTTAAAACATGTCATATGATGGGTACAACTCGCTTCAAACCGAAAGTAATTTATGATCGTTTACGTTGATAATATAAGCGGCAACATCACGTTCGTGGTATAAAATATTTTAATTGCACATTTAATTTAGCATATTAGCTAATGTATGGTAGACTTGGTAAGTAATTATCCTTTTAAAGGCATATACATGTAGCTATAAAATAAACAATTTAATAATATTCATTATCGGGTATCTCGATTTGGGCGAGACCGCTTACGATCACGTCGTATTTCCCTCAGTAATATTTGTAATAATTGTCTTTATTTGGTTTTTTTTCTGTTAGCGTTTTCTTATGTTTGACATCTACTGGCTGTAAGAATCTTGTCATGTTTTCTATTTCAGTTTAACTTAATTGTTGATTTGTAATTGAATTACATGTAGTTTAAATATTCGCTATCTAAATAATTTAAAATTTTGTCAGACGGTAGTGTCCACGCCGGGTATGCGGATACTTTGATAATAGATTGCACTTCGATACCAGATAACAACAAAAGCCACGAGCGAAAGTTGATTTCTTCAGCTTTTTTGCATATATGGTATAGTACCGGTACTTCATATTGCGGAGTAAGAAAGTCGTGAAACAAAACAGTGGATTATAAAAAGAGATAACATTTCATCGATAATCAGCATGAATTCGATGATCAGTACGTATTTCAACAAAATAAAAATACTTGGAAATTAATCAAGGACGTGCCAACTAATCGAAATAAAAGATCAATATGTCTATTAAGGTAGCGCACCCCTAATGGGCACATATCCAAATATAATCCAATTAATTTTTTTCTTAATCAGCATCATTTCACTGAACTACATGCAAATTTGTAGGTAGGCTTTCAATGCTTTTCAAAAAAATATACCGATTTTTTCAAAACCACCCCAGGCCTGTACCCAGGCACTGAGCCCAGGGGCCCGGCCCCCCCCCCAGCTTGCTGTCGAGTTATGATTTTTTGATAATGGGCCTACTGCAAATTTTCTCACATGAAAGGGCCCACAGTACAGTTCCCTGCAATACAAATGTGCAGATGTGTTTTATTGCCCCTGATACACAAGGAGATTAGCGCTAATTTACTCGCCAGTGGAGATAAGCCCCTAGGCATTGTTTTCTTATCATCTTGTACACACATTCCCGATCTTTCAATTACCCATTGTGCTCAATGCTTCATCTTTTGATTGTGGGTGTAACACGTCTTTTGATTGGACAAGGAAAGAGAAACAGCGAATGGATGGAACTGATACAGAAGGTCGTAGGTCTGAACGATAATAGTGCTTTCTCTTTTGAATTCATACCTCCTCTAGAGTCATAGTTTATTAAACATTTCTGTGAAAACTGTGTTGTAGATGATAAACATTTTATAATGAATTTACTTTGAAATTTTATATAGAGGAGGTTTGATTTCAAAGAGAAAATACTAGTAGGTTATATGTCAGTTACTGACATATAACCATAGTAGTATTTTCTCTTTGAAATCAAACCTCCTCTACAGTCATACTTTGAATTTCCGGACAATCGCTCATACGGACAATCGCTCCTATGCTTAATTTGACAGGGCGGACAGTCGCTCCTACGATGTTTTGACAGGGCGGACAGTCGCTCCTACATTATTTTGCCAACCCGGACAATCGCTCCTACATTCTTTTGACGATTTCTTAATCGGCAATCTATGATAATTAAAATAGTGTGTTAAAGTGATACTGCGGGATTTTTATATGTGTTAAATTGTAATATATTGATAAAATGTTATATCTATATGTTACAATAACACAAAATAGACGAGAAAAATGATAAATTGAAGACGAAATTCATAAAATGCAACATGCTGGCGAATTCAACTGTACAGACATTTTCGACTTTACAGTTTGCTAAATTACATATAAAGAATCGACAAACTGTAATATAGTTTCTTAATAAGTAAATTAATTAATTAAAATCACATTGATCGGCTCATTTTGAATCGGCTTACTGTTAACAAGTTGGCAAATTTATATGTCGGTTAATTATAGGTGTTAGCCTTTGATCGGCGTCTAATACGTTTTGCCGTGGAGTCAAAATAATGTAGGAGCGACTGTCCGGTTTGACAAAAATAATGTAGGAGCGATTGTCCGGGTTGGCAAAATAATGTAGGAGCGACTGTCCGCCCTGTCAAAACATCGTAGGAGCGACTGTCCGCCCTGTCAAAACATCGTAGGAGCGACTGTCCGCTCTGTCAAATTTAGCGTAGGAGTGATTGTCCGTAGGAGGGATTCTCCGGATACCTCATACTTTATGTTACATTTCATAATAAAGTTTTTTTTTAGTTTCAAAGGTTGCTTTTACTTTTTTATACAGTGTTATACATTTCTGAAATCTAAAGCTCAAAACATGTGTGTGAATTTCACACCAAGGGATCGTTGATAAAGCATGTCACGCTTTTTTTACCATTTTTACCCCGGCATGTCACAAACTGTTACAAAATCTTGGACCCCCCTCCCCTAAAGTACTTCACAAACTTACAATTTCGAACATTTTTTTAAATTAATACTTAATTTAAATTTAATCTAAAACTCAATTCACTATTAAACCGTATTAAAATTTCACTTACCGGTAAAAGAACTATCACATTACAGGCTTTTATAACTGTAGGGTTGTTACGATGAGCAGTATGAATATTTATCCACGTGTTAACCCCTAATAAAAACAAAATTATGATTGTGATTTTCTTTCAACCCTTTACTAACTAAAATGGAACAGTCCAATTATTTCGTCATTGAAATCTGTGTGGAGGTCGTGCCTATTGAATAAGCTGGCCCAGCTAAGTTGCCTATTAAACATTCAAACAACAGAATCAGGAGATACGCAATTCGTCTTATTTTGACATAAAACTAATTGAAATGTTTCACAAATTTTTGAAAATTGTTTTTTAAATTCTACTAAAGAAATAATGAATAAATAATACAATTTTTTTTTAATAAATGTGTGACATTACACATGTCCTGACCCCCCCTCCCCCATGTCACAAACTGTCACTTTCTTACTCAACCTCCCCCACCTGGAGCGTGACATACTTTATGGACGGCCCGTAATGGTTAAAGCTTTAAACTTCAGAAAGGTGCCGATTTACTTGTTATATATCCATAAATTTATAACACAACATATGTTTCTATATGCATTAAAATTCATCTTGAACAGTGCCTAATAAAAAAAATCTATTCGGGAGGGGCAACCCCTCCCGCACCCTCCCCGTTTGGGCCCCCCCCCCAACTTTTCCTGGGTACGGCCCTGACCCCCACGCTCGGCTTTTGTCAAGTTTATTTTCACCCCTGGGGTATATAAAGTTCCATAATTCATTTAAATTTCCAAATATTGGCATGCAGTTGGTGTGTACAGATGCGGTAAAGGTGTTTAAAGTTTAAACAAGATGAAATAAGTATTATTTTACAGACATTTATTTTTTACAATTTTTTATCTATGGAAGAGCGCCATGAAATGTAAGTGATTTCAGCCAAGTAAATATTGGGTCGGTTAAAAACAAAGTGTCATAAAATTAAAAATAGTATCATTTAAGTTATATTTTAAACGTAGTTTTTATAGAAACACTAAATACAACAAAAATACCAAGAAATAGACAGATTTACCGTTTACTTTTTGAAATAAAAATAAAAATGCAACATGCATCATTCGTATTTTCAGCAGTAAATCACCCAATTAAGCCATAACGTTGTTTTAATTTTAAAAATTGAAGGATGTGCATAAAAAGTTCAACCTATTTAAAAATAAACATAGCGTATATGCTATATTAAATCAAGTTACGTTAGAAAAGAAATAAAACGCGTCGCAAAAAGTATGCGATGTCGGCAGGATTCGAACCTGCGCCCGAAGATACCAAAAGATTTATGGCCCATCGCCTGAACCACTCGGCCACGACAATTTCACATTTGGGCAAGTTAAATTAGACATCCATAAGTAATCAGGTAAAAAGGCTCGTCGATCTATAAAGAAATCGCGAAATCGTATTTTTTCAGATGATGTTTGGATCAAAGTCAATATTTATTGTGAAAATAATGTATTCTAAAGGAATTACGTAAAGTAGTAGTAGTAGTAGTAGTAGTAGTAGTAGTAGTAGTAGTAGTAGTAGTAGTAGTAGTAGTAGTAGTAGTAGTAGTAGTATGTTTTGTTATATCAGAACTTGCCTTTAGGACGTTTTCAAATGTTCCCTCCATATAATCCGCGTCTGTGATTGGCCGATTATCTTGTGCGCGCAATATAGCGATTGTGTTTTCAAGTCTCAAAAAAAAGAGACGGGAAAACAGAACTTGTGTTTTCCGCTCCAAAAAAAAAAGACGTGAAAACAGAACTTTTGTTTACCGTCGCCAAAAAAGACCCTAATGAAAACAGACTTATTTTGTGTTTCCCTGAGTTAAGTTTTTTTTGGCGACGGGAAAACATAACTTGTGTTTTCCCGACTTTTTTTTTGAGCGGTGATGTCACCTTAGTGCCACCGTAGTTACCGGTAAAACATGTTAAATTTAAGTTAAATAATGTCTTTTAGGAAATACAAATGTTTTAAGAGTCGGATGCAAAATTTTCATGAACACTTCTTTTACCGATCATCTCAAAGACAATGGCACTTCGATTCCAGATGACTCGACACTTTTTACCAGATATAACACACTCTATTGAGTGAATCAGAAATGCAGAATTCGCTGTAGAATACTTCTATAGTAAGCAGACAATAAATAAAAATGTATTTAATGACGTAAATTAAAAACGAATTACCGAAACATGTTTTTATCCCTTTGGAATATGATAATAAAAGAGAAAGGGAATTGTAACGGGAAGTGCTTCCTATAAGTAGAGCAAAATATAAAGGGAGTTTTCCAATCTCTTTTAAATCATGTGGCTACGCATTAGTAATGTCTTCGTGATGCGATTCTAATGAGCACCAATGACAAAGGATTTTATGAGGTGTATTGGCCGCTTTAAGACCAATTGCTCCCCTTATCTTGAGTCCTGCTATAAGTTCAATTGAACACAGTCGTGTTGATCCACATGTTCCGTTAACTGTATTTTCCATTTTCCTAATCTCAATTAACCACTCAAAACAAGTTTATTATTTAGACAATTATTTATGGTCGTCACTTGAAGTATATTACTTCGGAAATAAGCATTTGAATCTTATTTTAATTTTGCACTTATAATATTAACGATATAAATTAATAGTTATAAGATTTTTGACAACGCCATTGGTTATATTTTAAATGTGTATGTAATTACGTTATGCATTGATTGCCAATGTGTCGGGCTTGACAATGCAAATTCATTCGTACTTCAAAATGTTCGGTAAGAATGGTCATTGGCGTCGCCCTGGAGGGCAGCGACTAGTATGAAATGCATTTGTTTTCGTTTATTAGACGAAAAGTTATTTTACGGATCAATGTATATATTTTTGTTTTAAGAATATCGTGCATAGTGGTGATTTTTTTGTGTAAATTAGTGTAAATAAGTACTGCATTTGTGCCCATTACATTTATTTCAACATTTATTGCCAATAATGCAAAGCTAATTGTTTTAATTAATAACTGATCCACAACTGATCACAGGGGAAAGATCACAGGGACTGGGCAAATACGCGAAACTTTCTGGTTTTGTATAAAAACAAATGATGTTTTGTATAAAAACAAAACATAATAAAAATATATTCATTTTGTGGTTGTTCTAATTTGCTTATTTAGTGGAGAATCAATGTAGTACGATATTTGACGACCTATCGCGCAAGCAAGTTTATTTGAAGGCGTAGTGGTACGAAAACGTACAACGTATTAGTTTATTAATAGACATGTAATAACGATCGCTATTCGCAACTTCACCAAATAGCAGTACATAAGTGAATGTCAGCCGGAATAGCTCAGTTGGGAGAGCGTTAGACTGAAGTTGTTTACGCAACAGTCATCTAAAGGCCCCGGTTCAATCCCGGGTTCCGGCACGAACGGAACAGTTCGGCGGCTGACAATTTTTTCAGTCAGATAAATAAATATAACAAAGCTTTATTTTATGTAGACATTTTAAAATACATTTTACTACAATTGAACATTTTTATTAAAATTAATGGATGCAACGTGGTGACAACGTTAATTAAAATTTCTTAAATCACTTAAATATCTTATAAAAAATACACGTGTTTTTATATTAAGAAATAAATGCAAACACCACATCTATTATCCATGTATTTTTATGGTTGTCTATCATAGGCCTATCCCTACCACATATAGAGCGCGAAGCGCGACATGTATTATTGATTGTAACAATGAATAACGATAAAGGAAGCAGCCGCTTATCAAGGAGGAGCTGTGTCCCAGCAACCCGTTTCCATAGACTCCTCGGAGTTTTTTTTAAGAACCACATAAAGAGCGCGAAGCGCGATACGTATTACTATCCAGGTGGTATGGGCCCTTCAGCATTATCCGACCATTACGTCCATAGTTATCTTCCTTAGAATTTGAGAAATGTTGAACTCCTTGTTCGAAGTCCAAAATTTTCATCCGATTGTTCCCAAACTTTCACATTTTTTTTATTAATGAGGACCCAACCCAAACTCTATTTGAGCAATATCGGACCACAAGTCCAGAATTATGTCTCTTTGAATTTAAAAATAAACGTAAAAAACTGCTTGGTTAGGTGATTATGTCAACATTTTTCATCAGATTCCTTTCAAACTTACAGTGTCTTTATATCAATAGCATTTTTACCTCATTTAAAATGAGAAACATCGAGACAATAAGTCCAGAATTTTGTTCTATTAAATTTGACAAAATAAACAATTTCCACTTGTTTAAAAGATTTCACAACTTTCGTCTGAATCTTTCCAAACTCGTTAAGTGTTTTTATAAGTATTACTCGAACCCTATAAATAAATTTATTATGATCTTTTACTGAATTTCATAGTATTGTGAAATGCAGCTTCTTTATACAATTTACAGTTTTCATTCATTTTTTTCAAACTTTTACAGTGTTTTCATATCAATGAGTACTCAACCCCTATCGTAAATGAGCAACGTAAGAATAAGTTCAAAATCATCTCCCCTTGAAGTTGAGACAAATATGTAATTACGCTTACAAGATGAAACAGATCTTTTAAAACCTACACAGTTCTGTTCCATTAATGAAAACTGCACACGGATACCAGTAAAAAAAGGAAACCAATGTAAATAAAATGATCTATGAAATATTTGGGAGTTACAACACAAAATTATAGATAATGGTTATTTGGGGGAAATAACACAACGTCATAAATAATGGTTATATGGGGGTTATAACACACAATCATGGATAATGGTTAAACCAGTATATTTTTATATTTTGTTAAAAATAATCGGCGCATACATGAATATTTACAGTAGAAAAAAATCGTTCCATGTAACTTCATTGAGTGCCTTTTACACTGAAATTCCGGACGCCCTTTGATGCTTTGCATCAACACTTATCTTGTAATATACATAAATGCATTTCAGGTAGAAGATAAAGCTCGGTTATCGGAGTGCCCAATTTGTTGAAAGTCTCTGTTATCCGAAGTGCCCTATATCGGGAATCAAAGTATCCGAAACTTGCTTAGAACATTCAAGTTTTGAAAGCAAACAAACTGTGTATGCAATACTGGAGAATTACTTGAGTTCGCGGTTTCAATGCCAAATTATTTGGACCAGCGTTTGTTTTACCAAACATTTGTTCAACGTTCTCAAAACACCGATCTGACGCTGCATCGTATTAAAATAAAACTTACTTTGCCCAATATTTATCGAATGCAAAATTGTGTAAAATCAAATCTTCTGTTCTTATAACATTACAAGTGACATGAATCATAAGAAATAAATTGTCCGCACACCTTAAATTTAATTTCTGCGCATCGAAGCGTTTGTTAAAAAAGCAATGCAATCTTTGAAAACACATACAGTTTAATGTTTAAATTTCTTGAGGGAGTTGCACTAACAGGTGGAAGGCCCAGTATATCACATACCAGTTAACTAGCCCAATGTTAGGATGTTATTGTAAATGGTTCTGCGCGAATCAATGATCATTAAAAGTGTTTAAGGTCAATTTCCGGGCATTTGTTCCTGTGTACTATGGTTCCTATCATGACTTTTAGTTGTTCGCTTGTGAACAACTATTGTCTACCAAAAATTTCAAGCCAGTTCGCTCTAAACTACGCTTAGCCGGATACCCGCAACATCTGCCGCATCCGCGCGAGAAAGAGTTGTATAATTTATTCAAGAGGTTTGAGTTCTTAAACTATATTCATTCACAAATGTAAACACTATGTGAATATCGTGTTAAATGGAATATTTTTGAACGGCGCGTACATATAAAAGAATCAATAAACAATGTTTGCATTCTACGTGTCGCGGAAGAGATGGTTTATGAATGATTAAAATAGTCCACTATCTGCTGCGTCTTAATAACGTAGTATTTTTGCTCAGCACAGGTCATTCATGTTCTGAGGCTATTAATAAATGCGGCTGCCGATAAACAAGGGAGAGTCCAAATGCACGGGTGATAACAACGCAATAGTATAAAGTTTCGCTTGTTTATATTCACAGTTCTCAATTTATAAAACGCTGAACATGAGTTCAACAATAACTACAGGGATACGATAGACAACAACAAAAATGCTTCATAATCGCTAAAACCGAATACAAACAAGAGCTGTCTCCATAGGATGACATATGCCCCCGATAAACGCTTTGATAGAAGTTATGAGCATTTTTCGAAACTCAACGCATATTTCGAAACCTAAACGCGGACCCTAAGTTCAAGGTCAAGGTAAAAGGGGTCAAAATTTATGTGCGTATGGAAAGGCCTTGCCCATATACACATGCATATCAAATATGAAGGTTACATCTGAAGCGACATAGAAGTTATGAGCATTTTTCGAAACCTAAACGCAACGTGTGACGGACAGACAGACGGACGGACAGACGGGCAGACGGACAGTGCGATCACTATATGCCCTCCTTCAGGGGCATGATACAAAATGAATATAACAAGAATTATCTTTTAAAAAGTTATTCGGCGTCAATGCTGACTTTGAAATACAGTTTGAAATTTACGTTTCAAAATAATTAAATTGAAAACAAAAGTTTAACTATCGTGTTTTTTCACTCATTAGTCGCATATTCACTGCATGAAATGTGTGTTATAATAAAAAAACATACATTAGTATAAGTAGTTCAAATTATACTATGGGAGTGAACACCATGATGTGTTCGCACATGGTTTATTATGAGGTCATTTCATCAACATGTTTAAGCCAATCGACTGCCTAAATGGCGGTCGATTTTCGTAAACTATGTACCATTTTGTTGGAAAAGGTTGCCTCGTGACGAAAGATGACCACGAACGGCTACTTGCTAACATAAACTACAAGAAAACACTTCTCGAACTCGTAGAAATGCTAGGTCGGCTCTCGCCTGACCGAACGTTCATTACCGATTTTTACAAGAGCAAAAGTAAAAGTGTTCCCTTTCATCACAAGTGAACCCTTCGTGACGAGACCATCGACATTCAGAGAATTTAAAATGGTACGGATAGTGTCTGCCATCCGCATTTCCTGTAACGATTAATCGTGATTAATAAATACGCCTTCGTATTGCTCGCTATCCCTGAGAACGCTCCTTTTCTCCATTACTTTTTATCATTGTGCGATATATTTTACATTCACAGTTCTCAATATATAAACGTTTAACATGAGTACACCAATTACTACATGTATAGTATAGACAACGAATTTTGCAATCGTTTCTAAATAATTAAATTGAAAACAAAGGTTTAATTATTGTGTTTGTTAACTTGTAAGTCTCATATTAACCGCATGGGATGTGTGTTATCATTATCAAATCACACATTAGTGTAAGTAGATACAAATTATACTACGGCAGTACCACACATTAGTGTAAGTAGATAAAAATTATACTACGGCAGTGCACATCATATGTGTCCCCACATGCCTTATCATTAGTGTATTTTTTCATCATTGAAATATATCGTATGTTAATATTTGATTTACACGCAGTTTTCTTTAGGCACATTTAAATCACACGTTCATAGACGCGTAATGCGAAAATGGGTCTTATGTATTTCGGCCAGCGTATCTTAAGCCCAACCTATGCATTTGCGCTGTCTGGTCCGAGGCGATGATGTTCGCTATAAAATCACCCAATGTGTAATGGTCTAATTATGTATCTCCTGACCAGCCTGAGAGATGCTCAGGCTGAGTGGACTATACATATGATAGGCGCATATGGAATAAGAAACATTTTCGCATGACGTGGGTCATTAAAAATCTCATTGCGAATTGTAAATGGCACATTTTAGAACAATTATTTGCGATACAAAAAAGAATTCAAAATAGCAAACTTGTAAATAAGGGCAGCCTATCCATGAGTTTAGGAACGATTTACAGACGTGCTGACCGAGTACGGCAAACATTTGTGGTTTGATAATTAAACGATTTTCCTCTTATCGTGACCCTTTACTATGTGTTTGTTTTCTCATCATGAAAGCAAAACTGTGTTTATCGATAGTTAATAATATATTCCCCGGACGATTTAGTGAACGAGTACTGACCCTTAAATTCTGCGAGATGGATTTTAACGCGTTATTGTAACTGGGCCACAATTTGCGTCGTTTGAACATACAGAGAGTAGTCCGGAATTCCTTACACTGAATAGTGTTACATCCTTTGCGATGAGCACAGAATCAGTGATGTAGCCAATTTCAGAGGTTTAATCTCTAATTAGGCTATGAATTATTCGAATATATTCATGCGTGTTGCTTGCGTTATGTAAAAGTTATTTAAGTTCAAAAGCTCGATAAAACAGCTCCGCCGAAAAAGCGCATGAGTGCTCTATACGGGTCATGTTTAGGTCAGAGCTATTGATACTTGTGAATTGCTAGGGTAACAAGTAATGCATAAACAACAAAGTACGTGTCAACAGGGCTGGCAACCTAATTCATGAATAAAAAGTATTGCTCGCAGATTTATTTATTCATTTATTTTTATCAATTATCTTATTGCATATTTTGAATTTGTATATGGTGTCAAAAATCAAAAGTTTTGTACAGGGAATTTCCATAATGAGATTATATTCCTAGTAAGATAGGTATTCGATATTCAAACAATATTCATTTAATATGATGGTGATTGCAAATTGTCTCTATATTCAGTTCTCATTACCGTTTTCATCATACTTTCTATGCTTTCTGAACGTCAAAAAAGGGCCATGTTGTTGTTATTTTGTCTAAGTTATCTCTATAAAATAAAAAGGATGATAAAAAGTGCATACACATCTCGACCCGTGCGTTAAGACACAATCTTTATAAATTTGAATGGCTTGTGTTGATTTCAAACTGCGATTAATTTTGAAAAATGAGTTGCGTCTTAAATTACGCAATAGCGAACAACTTCAGTGCCTTCAGCGCTTTGATTATGTGCTGTGGAGAGTTAAGTGAGAAAGCTAGATAGCCGATAAGAAAATACTCAAGAAGATGCTATGCTTTGAGCATTTGGGTAGGACTGGAAAGACGAGTTAGTAGGTGAAGGTTTAGCATCAGTGTTCAATTACTAGACGGCGGGTCCGCTAAACGCAAGAACTGTATCTTCTCTGCAGGTAATTCGAATGAGGGTGCATGCGTTTTTCTGCGTGAACATGCAATGTCAACGCACACTCTATGACTTATCATTGATATGAAATTCCATTGTTCCACTAATAATACAATTTGTGCTATGACTCGTTATTGCATTCAATTCTTTAGTAAAAGAATCAATATGAATAGAAATAACAATATAATGTCGCCTCTGTATTTGACCTCAGATCTTAATGACAGCTTAAGTCTATTTTTCCATTTTACGTTTAACACTCGTCTTGTATCACTCTTAATGCAAATAAATTAATTGTGTTGTAAATATTATTTTACTATCACTCTTTTGCGAAAATCCCATGACATTTAATATGAAATGTAATCTCTTATTGACTGCCCCAAAGTCATACAAAGGAATGTTACATAATTTAAAAGAGAAAACCACAACCCTATTAAATCCTGTATTACAATTGTTCAGTTTGCTGACAATCTAAACTTTCGAATGTCAGTTTGCACTGGTCAGCATATTGTCGTGTAGGCGGTATGATAATAGTTACGCCAATAACTAAACGTACATGTAGTAGTTATGGTATGACTATTTTTCCGACTTCTCAATCGACACAAGAAACACTTTCACCCTGGTACCTCTTTGTTGGTTAGTATGGCGGGTCTGATATTTTCGTCGCTTTTTTAAATAAATTATTCAATTGTTTACTAGAAAAACGAGCTTGTTGTTACCATCAACTTTAATAGCAGTCTTTCTGAATATCGGTTTTACGTCTTGCATAGCCGTTTTTAGTTGTTCGCTTGCAAACAACTTAGGTTAAGACGAAGTTTTGCAAGTCGGTCTGCTCTAAACTACGCTAAGAACGATAACCACCGCATCTGCCTATGCACACTGATTAGCCGGTTAATACTTCACCACTGGTACACTGCAGACAGTGAGCGTGTGTATGAAATCAATAGTGTTTAACAGCTTGTGCGACGACATTGGCAAGTTTGTCATTGAAATCTGTACATATTGGCTGCGTTTAGTGAAAACGGGGCTGAATGCATGTCAAATAAGTGGTGACCTGTGCACACTGATTAGCCTGTGCAGTGCGTACAAGCTAATCAAGGACGACACTTTCTGATTTTAGTGTGTTTTCGTTTAAAAAGAGTATCTGGTACTGGGATGATATTAATGCATATGCATTAAGCCCTGTTTTCCCAAAATGAAGCTTTAATTATCTATTCTATTAATGACTTAAAAGTAACTTCGCTGAGGGCAAGGCAAATAAACAATATCACTTTTAAATCAAATTAACAACCAATGAGTTCTAAATGTTTAACTTGTGGCATTTTTTAGTACATGTAAAGGGACCTTTTCACAGTTTGTCATTAAATGCATAATATTGATAAATGTAAACATTGGATCTTAAAAGCTCCATTAAAAAAATACCCTCAATTGAGCTCGAACCACTGACCCCTGGCATACAAGTTTATCGTTTAGACCACTCGGACATCCGTGCTCATACAATGAGGAATGTATTTTATACTTTCTATAAGCAATCCTCGTAGTATGAAAAAAATATAACGACAACAACAAAACTCTCCAAATTATTAAATCGTTTAATTTCTTTTAATTTACCAAAACATGAAAAGGTCCCTTTAATGTCTTCAGACTTGCACATTGAATGAGTTCAAAACACTGTCAGATCATGAATAATTTACAGGTTTAGTGGTTGCCTGTTAGCCTGGGGCCAGTAGATTTAAGCACAGGAAACTCACTTTAAAAAGTTGGTTACAGTTGGGCTTAAAGCAGGGCAACTAACTTTTTTTAAAGCTTGGAACAACTGAATCCAATTAAACATAGAATACAAATTGGCGACTGTGGATCAATTAGGCCTAGGAAATGATTCAGTTCCATCTCACAACAAGACATGATGCATTATAAGTATGTCATGTCAGCAAAATTGCTGCTCAATTATTTAAAGAAAAATTAATAAAGTATAAGATACACATAACACATCATGTACATGATTCTAGGCTTGTTATTCTTTAGCAAGGCAACCAAAATTCTAAAGATGTTTGCCAGTGCAGCAACCAATTGCGAAAAAAGAGACATATTGTTGTTATTTTGTCTAAGTTATCTCTATAACATAAATATGAGAATAAAAAGTGCACCCACATCTCGACCTGTGCTTTAAAACACACTCTTTATAAATTTGAATGGGTTGTGTTAATTTCAAACTTGCGATATAAAAAGCTATAACATAATTTTGAAAACTGAATTGCGTCTAAGATTATGCAATAGCAAATAACTTCAGTGCCTTCAGCACTTTGATAACAGAGGCGGACATTGTGTTGGTTCTGACGTACCGAAACCGTAAGAAACGTCACCAAAAGCCTTAATACACAAAGCGTAGCGATTGGCTTGGACTAAATTATTGAACGGTTTCGGTGCATGTTTGTCATTGTGTATCTATAAATATTGATAAAGCTCATATAATAATAAATTGAGGCTAATAAACTTATCGTAAAAACAAATAAATCAACTATCGCGTTAAAGCCACACACCTTGAAATAAAATACACGTTAATCAATACATATAGATGCAATTTGAAAGTGTGCAAAGTTGTCAGTAAATCTAGAGCCTAGTTAGCAAGTAATTTATTATTTTTCAAACGGCTTTTTAAACCGAAAGTAGGATTTTTTGACATATACATGTGTACGTCCATTTCGAAAAACGCGATTATTTTAAAGTTTTAATGTGCAAAAAAGATGGATTTCTACCTTGTAACCACCATATATATTCTAATTGGTTAAGATAAAATTAAATCTAAATCGTAGTTAGCAAGTAATTTATTATTTTTCAAACGGCACCGCTTTTAAAACCGAAAGTAGGATTTCTAGACGTATACGTCCGTTTCGACAAACGCGATTATTTTTAAGTTGTTAAGCGCAAAAAAGCCGGATTTCTACCTTGTAACCACGAGATTTTTTCTAGTTGGCATAGATAAAATATTTTTCTTATTCATACTTTAATTTACTATGCCAAATAAGTTGTGTGGCTTTAATATCTTGAAGGTAAATTTCAACACTAGTATATTTCATTATACGACTTTTGTGCAGAAAGACACAAGTGGTATGCTTACTTCTAAAGCAAGCGACTGTCGCCCATACCCCATGCGGTTACCCGACGATGCTGGTACGAACTGTCACAAAGAGTGCCATGATGGCCTTACTGCGCTTATCTGAGTTAAAGTGTTACACAAATTGTTCAGTTTTGGACCTCGTGACCTCGGTTTTGACTTCACGTGATCCAAACTATGTTTCATCGAAGATCTGTCATCAATGGCGCATTCAGAGAGTGTATACAGTATGTGTTTTCTTTAATTTGACAAGGTGGCTTTGTTTTCTTTGCAACTCCACCCTATTTTAAACTTAGTCTATATATTTCCAAGACTTCAATCCACTATGTATTAAGACAACGTTTTTATAAATATTGAGTCATGCATGCATAAACGATATTTGCAGGACGTTTGTCTAGTGGTCGGATTTTTGTCTAGGAATAGGAAGGTTCCTTGTTCGAATCCCGCTCAGACCACGGGATGTCCCTGAGCAAGAAATTAATCCCACAATTGCTCTTCTCCACACTGGAGTATAAAAAGGTGCCCGTGAGGGAAATAAGCATATGTACCGTGGGTGCATACTTAACCGAATTTATACAGCCGACTTATATCTCAGTGATCGGGTGGAGGAATATAAATGTCAAAGTCGCTTGAAGAATCAGACTTTAAACCCATGCCTTTATCTCTAAAAAAAGTGGTTGTACGGTTTGTCCAGGCATTGACCTGGTGGCCTCGTTTTGATTTAACGTGATCATGGCTAACATTGGCAACACTAGTATTTAACATTTGATTACGTTTAAACAAGTTTAAGTCAGATATAGTGGCTTATATAGGGGTAACAAGTTTTGTTTCTAAGATTAAACCTAGTGACCTAGTGTTTTGCCTGAAACTTCCGGATTCAAACCTGGCCTGCATGTGTAGTTATGTTCAAGATAAACAGTCTTACTTAACAAAATCACGACCAAAATGTAATGTAAGGTAGAGTTGTGACTAGATTTGTCTACGTTCATATTTAGTTAACAGAATGAAAAATTCTAGATAAAAAAAATAATTAAAACCCAAGTTACTTCAAGATTAAATCTAAAATTTAGCCTTTAGAGTAATTGTTGATATTGTAAAGATCTAAAATGTGATGACAAAACACCCAAGACGCACGACGGACCAAAGGCGAAAATCAATTTATTAATTTTGAGATATAAACATACCTTAGAAAGAAACCTAGCTCATCATCACCTGATCGACCGAGTGCATGTTATTGTTTTATTATTTCATTCCATTTTATCAGAAACATTTGTTTCTCAACTGCTAATTTTTTTGCGGTGCACGTAAATGAGGCATTACACTTTACATTTCTTGAAAACAAGTGAATATGACGATGCGTGTTTTTAATTACGTTGCAATACATCCTCTGTAATCAGGTTTGAATCTACGATACTGACGTCTTCCTCTATGACAACATTTCCGCTCTTAAAATGTATTGACTATTGCTAAGAAGATTAACTATGTGATATCACTGATGAATGAGATGTATACCTTAAGGAGCAATAATTGTTACGGCTGATTAGGGTTGAACAAAATGGAATCGGTATCATCAAATACATTTATTTATTAGGCGAGAAATAGCAACTGTGCGATCGTTTACCACATCTTAAAGGGATCTTTTCACGTTTTGGTAAATTGACAAAATTGAAAAAAGTTGTTTCAGATTCGCACATTTTCGTTTTAGTTATGATATTTGTGAGGAAACAGTAATACTGAACATTTACCATGGTGTAATATAGCCATTATATGCATCTTTTGACGATTTTAAAACCTAAAAATTATAAAGCGTTGCAACGCGAAACGATTGAATAATTTGGAGAGTTCTGTTTTTGTCGTTAAATTTTGTGAAACTACGAAGATTGCTTATATAATGTATAAAATATGTCTAGTATGTGTACTCGGCGGAATAGCTCAGTAGGCTAAATCGTTTTTACTTCAGGACTCTGGCAGGACTCCAGGGGTCACTGGTTCGAAACCTGCTCCGGGCAATGTTCTTTTCCTTTTTTAAATTTTATTCTTGATTTTTTACTGGAGCTTTTACGATCCAATGTTTACATTTATAAATATAAAGCATTTAATGAATAAGTTAAAAAATGCCAACATCTGTGAAAAGGCCCCTTTAACGCGTCTGTTATTTTTCGTGACATTATGTCGTTTTCTTAAATATAAATAGCGGACTACGTTTACGTTTCATACGTTTAATGTGTATCGGTTAATAATCGTTTGGAGATTTCAATGTAATTGTTATAAATCAGATAATATTCTGTAACCCACAGAGATCATTAGCAATTAAAAAATTACCCACTGTGTGCAAACAAGCTTACTCTGCAAAATTTCATATTTAAACTAGTTCGGAATTAATCTCGCAAACAATTTTTCTTTCTTGGGCGTTTTTTAATGTGGTGGGAATTTATGCAGTACGAATCTTTTAATCAACGCATGTTGCTTATTCAATTTTTCGTCCAGTTTAACAAATGATAACGATCTTGATGTTGGACAGGTTTAAAACCTGAAGTCTTAACTGTGGAGGGAAAATATGCTGAATGCTGAATATCGACACTTGACATTATTAACGACTCTGATGAGTGCGTTGTTTTTTTTTAAATATTTTGTTTCGTTAAAATTATACTGATAAGTAAAGGTTTCAAGAGGATGGATTATCCACTTTATACAAATTCTTCCAAATTAATACGAACAAAAAGAGATACCTAAAAGTATAGAGACATGTACACTCGTCTTCAAATGTATCTGTCCACGTATTAATTAATTTACAACTTTCAGCACAGCTGTAAGGGTCAAGCATCAATTGCATATCAAACTCTGAACCATCGAATCTACAGAATGCCGACTATTTTCACAGACACTAAATTTCTTAGGGAAAAAACAAAAACTTTTAAATGTGCTATTGTCTCATCGCCGCTATTGTCAAGTAAAGAAAAACTGTGTATGCGATTTAAGCTGTCTACAATCTCTTAACGGTCGTTAAGTGATAGTTTGGTTTAAGTTGTTTAAAAAACATATATTGCGATTATTTTCTATTTATAAAGAGCGTAATTTCCGTTAAAAACTACGCAAAAATATTTTTAGCAAAACTTTATCTCAGATGATTTCACAGACATTTATAATTTGGTATTCTTTATGTTAATCATGTGTAATGAGTCTAAAGTTTTCGACTTGACAACAAACAAGCATCTCATCACATTTTTCATTTTCATGTGTCTCCCTGAACAGTTATGCCTGAAAAGTACCCTAACACATTTCAGGTAAAATATCTCATTAATACTTTAAACAAGACAAGTATTGATGCAAAGCATCAAGGGGGGTCGGGAATTTCAGTGTAAAAGGCACTCAATGAAGTAATATGGAACGATTTTTCTACTGTAAATATTAATATATTGGCCGATTATTTTAAAGAAAATAGAAAAAGATACTGGTATAACCATTATCTATGATTTTGTGTTATAACACCCAAATAACCATTATCTATGATGTTGTGTTATAACTCTCAAATAACCATTATCTATGATTTTGTGTTGTAACCCCAAAATATTTCATAGTTCATTTTATTTACATTGATTTCCTTTTTTTACTGGCATCCGTGTGCAGTTTTCATTAATGGAACAGAACTGTGTAGGTTTACAAAAATCTACTTCATCTTGTAAGCGTAATTTCATATTTTTCTCAACTTCAAGGGGAGATGATTCTGAACTTATTCTTACGTTGCTCATTTACGATAGGGGTTGAGTACTCATTGTTATGAAAACACTTTAAAAGTTTTAATGTGTTTACGAACCCCCCACCCCCACCCTCTCACACATATATTTCATGGGCATAATACAAACAAAAAATGGTTACAATAAAACAACATATTTATTTCAACTAAAATGTCTACATCAAAACAAAAAGTTAACATATAACACAAATAAAATAATTTGATTCTACTCGGGCTCGAACCTTGGGCCTCTCACATGTGAAGCGAGCGTGTAACCAGTACACTAAACCGCTTGAAAAATCACCTTCTAACTAAGATATTAATAAGTGACTGTAGTATAACTGTTAGCAATAAAGCAATAAACCGTGTAATCGCTGTCGTCTTTCAAAATTGAAGAAAATACGCATTAACCAAAACTCGAAAAACAAAAATCGGCGGTATTGTTAGATCAAAGCGCTGAAAGCACTGAAGATGTTCGCTATTGCATAATTCAACACGCAATTCATTTTTCAAAATCAATCGCAAGTTTGAAATGAACACACGCCAATAAACTTTATGAAGTGTGTGTCATAGCGCACGGGTCGAGAGTTTTGTGTGCACTTTTTATCATCCTTATTATTTCATAGAAATAACTCAGACAAAATAAAATACAACATGCTTTTTGGACGTTCTGAAAGCATAGAAAGTATGATGAAAATGGTAATGAGAACTTAATATAAAGAAAATTTGTTGTCACCATCATATTAAAGGAATATTTTTCTAATATCAAATAACTATCTCACCAATAATATAAATTCATATTTTTTATTTTTGACACCATATACAAATTCAAAATATACAATAATCTTCGTATCTTGTATATGGAGGAATAAAATTATATAAACATTGCTGTTTATGCTTTACTTGTTACCCGAGCAGTTCACACGGTGTCAACAACGCTGACATAAACATAGGTATAGAGCACTAATGCGCTTTTAGGCATAGCTGTTTTACTCAGTTTTCATCTTAGTGACTTTTACATAACGCCAACAGACACGCATGAATATTTTCGAATATTTAATAAGCTGATTCGAGATACAACCTCTGAATTTTTGCTACATCACTGCGTCTGTGCTCAATTCAAAGGATGTAGCACTGTTCAGTGTAAGGAATTCCAGACTAATAACTGTATGCTCAAACGACACAAATTGGGGCCCTGTTACAATTACGCGTTACAAACCGTCTCACAGAATTTCACTTTCGCCTCCAAGATGAGAAAACAATCATTAGCGAAAAAGTATAGTGTCACGATAAGAGAAAATCGTTTAATTGTCATACAACAATGTTTGCCGTACTAGGTCAGCACGTCTGGAAATTATTCCTTAATGTGTTGATAGGCTGCCATTGTTAACAAGTTTGCTATTTTGAATTCAATTTTGTATCAAAAAGCATTGTTCTTAAATGTGGCATTTTCAATTCGCAATGAGATTTTTAATGACCCTCGTCATGCGAAAATGGGTCTTATTCCATATGCGCCCATCATATAAATAGCCCACTCAGCTATCTCTCCTTCTGGTAAGGAGAAACATAACATATTGAGTGATTTTATAGCGAACAGCATCGCCTATGGCCTGACTGCGCAAAAGCACATGTTGGGTTTAACAAACGCTTGACGAAACGCATAAAACCCATTTTCGCATGACGGCGCTATTGACGTGTAATTCAAATGTGTCGAAAGAAAACTGCGTTTAAATCAAATATCAACATACGATATATTTCGATAGTGAGAAAGATACTCATAACAAGGCATACGAGGACACATATGAAGTGCTCTCCCGTAGTATATTTTGTATCTACTCGCACTAATATGTGGTTTGACAATGCTAACACACATTTCATACGGTGAATATGCAACTTACAAGTGAAAAACACAACACAATAGTTTAATTTTTATCTAATTGTATTTATTTATTTAGAAAAGTAAATTGCAAACTTTATTTCAAAGTCAGCGTATATGCCGACTACATTTTTAAAAGATATTTATTGTTATAAATATATTTATTATTAGTTGTTTTCGGTTTTAGCGATTATAAAGCATTTTCGAGGTTGCCTATAGTATGCCTGTAGTAATTGATGAACTCATATCCAACTGTCTATGTATTGAGAACTGTGAATATAAAGAAGCTAAACCTTCTACCAACCTTCTACTATTGCGTTGCTAGCACCCGTAAATACAAAAGATCGCCGCTATCTGTGAAGAACCAAAGAACGTTTTCCAGAAATACCCGCTGTATAAGACAACGTTTACTGTTAACATCGCGAAAAATTAGCACTTGTCGATACTTATAAGCCTATTTTCTATGTACATGCCAATTTTCAGACCGATCTTTCACGTAAAAATGCTTGAAAATGCATTTTATTATAACGCCTCATAAGCCATGGGCTTTTCGCGTTTGGAGCTTTGATTTATAACGGGCGTTCAGGCGTAAAACGATTACTCTAAATAATTACAATCGGTCAAAATACTGGAATATTGTTACAAGCTATGTAGGAAAAGAAGTAAACAACTATTAAAACGTGGTCATGAGCTCTTTCAGCAAAACTTGTTGCGATTTGAGATGCTCAAGACGAGTTTTTGTACGTTTTTTTTCTTATTTTCCTCTGAAAACGTATTTTTGTCTTAAAAACTCACGATGCTCCATAAATTCGTGAAACAAACGCATTTATTCCGTGAAATTTGCCAAAACGCGTCATATCCCACTAAAAAAATGATGATTTTCTGTAAATACAGCTCCTTTGTGACTAGGCCTGGTTTTGCGTTTAGGTCATAATACACTCAATAGTTTCCCTATATAATTCCATGTAAAAGCGACAACTTTGAGCGAAAATAAATGCAACCTTTTGCACATAGAGACCCCCATAACTATACCTTTTCTTAAAGGCCATTCTAAGCGGAATCGATTTATGCAATAAAAAAGATATGTCATGTACAAAGCAAGAAAGAACTTGACACAAATCAAAATCGACTGTTTTTGCAACTTTTTTTTCGGCCGTTTCTTAGTGGAATGTAACCTTTTCTAGTGCAATGGTTTACTATAGTCTTCAAGTGTATCATATTTCAGGGATTCAGTAGTGAATACCTATTCATGCACTACCATTATCTCCGCAAGATAACACCCGAATAATGGTAAAAAGTGTAAAACATGCCTTCCTGTCAACTATGATATTTTTTTAGAGAGTACAGCCCTACATGAAGCGATCATTTAGTGTATTGTAACCTGTAGTAGCATGAACGAGGTTACGAAACATGTCATTCGTATTATTATTATAAATTGTTTGTTATATTCGGGTTTAGCGATTATGAAACATTTTTTGTTTTCGTCTATCGTATCGCTGAAGTTATTGTTGAACTTATGTTCAACGTTTCATAAATTGAGAATATAAATAAGCGTTAACTTTTTCCCGAATCTATTAATAGCCTCAATTTACGAATGACCCGTACTTGTAATCGCCCGTGGACTTTCCTTTGTTTATCGACAGGCGCATCTATTAATAGCCTCATATTACGAATGGATTGAGCAGAAATACTACGTCATGAAGACGCTGCAGAAAGTGGACTATTTTATTCATTCATAAACAATTTTCTCCGCGACACGTACAATACGATCATTGTTTATTGATTCTTTTTTATAAAAGCACCGTTTGAAACTATTGCATTTAACACGATATTAATATCATGTTTCCATTTGTGAATGAATATAATTGGAAAACTCAAACCTCTTGCATAAATTATACAACTCTTTCTCGCGCGGATACGCGTAGTAAGCGGGTATTGGGCTCCTAGTAGCTAAGGCGTATCGACCTGAATTTTTGACTAACCACCTTAGACGGTCGCTAAGCGACCATCTAAAAAAACAAATAAATATAGTTTGATTATGTTTTGTTTTTATACAAAACCAGAAAGTTTCACCAGTTCGCATATTTGCCCAGTCCATGTGATCTTTTATTATTGCCCAATATTGCGCAATAAGACCCAATTTTCGCACGCAAATACTCATTTTAGTGCATGTAATGACTTGCATTTGGGCACGTCAAAACTCGTAATTGCGCTCTCGAAGAATCGAACTTGCGCCATCGAAGACTCGCACTTGGACCCACGAGGACTCAAACGTTCGCACGTTTATACTTCATTCACTCATGTAGACTCGCTTTCGCACATTAAACTTAGCTCCACCGAATGCAGTTTTGAAGGGTCAAGTTTGTATGGGACCATCGGTAAAATGAATTTGACCATTTACATATTCAAGTTAACAACTTATAGTGAAGAGCATCAGTACAATACAAAAACCCTACATAATTATACACATAAATTACTGTATTAAGTGTTCCGACATCATTTACAAAAATAATGTATTCACAGGTGTGCAAGAAAAAAACATTAAGTTAATAAACAATTAACTAGCGATGGGAATCGTATCCGAAATCGGTATCCGGATAACCGTATTCGCTATCCGAATATATCCGGATATCCGTATTCTTTTGTTAGTAAACAAAGAGGCTTTTACCATCATCACACCACTGTAAATGCTTAAATTTGCACTGTTTACAGAATAACAAACAATATAAAGCATTTATTTGATTTCATAATTTAAATTATTTTATCTATAGAGCAATATCAAATTCGCAAAATACGTTATTTAAAAAAAAACACAACCACATCATAAAACTAAAACAAAAGCATACTACGATATATACATTATACATACATTTAATACATCCAGTTTAATTTTATTTTATTTTTTGCAAAAGATTGTTTATACAACAGTAATGACAAACACGATTATAGTAATACTCATTTACAAATAAATATTTATTGACCAATTGAAAAACATTTATTTGATTGGGCAGAGATAATTTTTCCATACTGTTGCACCCGTCGATTGGATTGAAGCTAAGTAGTCAATTGGTGTCAATTATCGGGAAGTAAGGACCATAGAACAAAACTCGGAGGCGCAAGTTTGCAATTATGTATATGAAGTGAAAACACCAAAAATAAACAACGGTTTCGATAGATACCTATATACTGATAGATGCCCATAATATAACTTTAAGTGCTTGAGGAACATAATTATCTCAATAGCTAAAACAGGTATCAACGTAAAACTTAATCGATAGGTAGATCGTATTGAATGTGTGGTGTGCACAATCCACATAACTTGTTTCTCCTATTTTAGAGTTATTGTCCGTTGTAAATGTTTACACTTAAATTGTATCGGCAGAAATGATTGACAAATTAAAGAAGTTGACATATCCATTTGAAAGTAAAGAGATTTTTTAAAAATAATTAGCTTTATTTACCTTTTCAATAGGTATGTGAAGGTCGGGGCTATCTTACTCCATTCCTTACAAACATTATATGTTAGTAGCAATTGAATACAGATGTGTTAGTATATAGCTGTAGGGTTTGAAAGTTTATAAACAGGATGCAAGTTTATAAGCAGTGTTCAATATATGCATGTATACATAGTAAATGAAAATCTTTGTAATAGCACAGAAAATACAAATAGTAACTATACTTTCTATATAACACAGGGATCTTTATACTTAATATGGAGATTGTACTACACATATCATTGTTGTTTCGTGTTAATGATAAATTAAGTGTAGATTTGAGAAAATAATATGTGAAATCAACACCACAGTGTATATTTGAAATATTCATTTCAGTTTACATGAATGAAAAGCAAGTACATTTTAGGTATGGGTTCATTGTATTAATAATCTTACAACTGACCAATTTGAAAATTCCGAGTCTTGGCAAATGGTGTGCTTTTGAATTTCCCATGCAAGTTTAAAACTCCTTTTTAGCCCTGGTACTGTTGGGATTTAACAAATAAAAACATACCTTTTCATTTCAAGAAATAAAGAGATAGGTAGATCTCATTGAGGGAACTTGCAGTAAGAAGTAAGAAAAATCGCTCGCATCCGTATTTATTAAGTGATATCCCTATGTTTCTTGTGTTTCATTTTGTCCGAAGCGTGCCTTGAAAACTATAACATGTTTATTTTACTCCTGAATTATATGATTATTCAGTGTAGTTCGTTTTTATTTTCAGGCGGTGTTCATTATCGACGGTAAATAAACCACGTTCAAAAAGACCACGTTCATATTTATGAATACAGTTCTACATCATCAAGCACCATGCTCATAGTGCAATGCCCGATCCCTGGATGCGACTATACTGCAAGACACACAGAGGCCTCCATAGTGTCAGCATTTATATCAGCACATCCAATGATCCACGCACCCAGTGCTGAAGCCAAAGTGAAAAGGGTCAAACGACCTACCATTACCTCAGCGGGCACAAGTGAGGACTGGGCATACTTTCAGGCGACTTGAGTAGTAGTAGAAGTAGTAGTAGTAGCAGTAGCAGTAGCAGTAGCAGTAGCAGTAGTAGTAGTAGTAGTAGTAGTAGTAGTTGTTGTAGTAGTAGTAGTAGTAGTAGTAGTAGTAGTAGTAGTAGTAGTAGTAGTAGAAGTAGTAGTAGTAGTAGTAGTTGTAGTAGTAGTAGTAGTAGTAGTAGTAGTAGTAGTAGTAGTAGTAGCAGTAGCAGTAGCAGTAGCAGTAGCAGTAGCAGTAGCAGTAGCAGTAGCAGAAGTAGTAGTAGTTATAGTAGTGGAAGTAGTAATAACAGTAGTAGTTATAGTAGTAGTTATAGTAGTAGTAGTAGTAGTAATAGTAGTAGTAGAAGTAGTAGCAGTAGTAGTAGTAGTAGTAGTAGTAGAAGTAGTAGTAGTAGTAGTAGTAGTAGTAGTAGTAGTAGTAGTAGTAGTAGTAGTAGTAGTAGTAGTAGTAGTAATAGTAGCAGTAGTAGTAGTAGTAGTAGTAGTAGTAGTAGAAGTAGTAGTAGTAGTAGTAGTAGAAGCAGTAGCAGTAGCAGTAGCAGTAGGAGTAGCAGCAGCAGCAGCAGCTGTAGTAGTAGTAGTAGTAGTAGTAGAAGTAGTAGTAGTAGTAGTAGTAGTAGTAGTAGTAGTAGTAGTAGTAGTAGTAGTAGTAGTAGTAGTAGTAGTAGTAGTAGTAGTAGTAGAAGTAGTAGTAGTAGTAGTAGTAGTAGTAGTAGTAGTAGTAGTAGTAGTAGTAGTAGTAGTTGTAGTAGTAGTAGTAGTAGTAGTAGTAGTAGTAGTAGTAGTAGTAGTAGTAGTAGAAGTAGTAGTAGTAGTAGTAGTAGTAGTAGTAGTAGGAATAGCAGTAGCAGTAGCAGTAGCAGAAGCAGTAGCAGTCGCAGTAGCAGAAGCAGTAGCAGAAGCAGTAGTAGTAGAAGTAGTAGTTGTAGTAGTAGTAGTAGTAGTAGAAGTAGTAGTAGTAGTAGTAGTAGTAGTAGTAGTAGTAGTAGTAGTAGTAGTAGTAGTAGTAGTAGTAGTAGTAGTAGTAGTAGTTGTAGTAGTAGTAGTAGTAGTAGTAGTAGTAGTAGAAGTAGTAGTTGTAGTAGTAGTAGTAGTAGTAGTAGTAGTAGTAGTAGTAGTAGCAGTAGCAGTAGCAGTAGCAGTAGCAATAGCAGAAGTAGAAGTAGTAGCAGAAGTAGTAGTAGTAGTAGTAGTAGTAGTAGTAGTAGTAGTAGTAGTAGTAGTAGTAGTAGTAGTAGTAGTAGTAGTAGTAGTAGTAGTAGTAGTAGTAGTAGTAGTAGTAGTAGTAGTAGTAGTAGTAGTAGTAGTATCGGTGGTGCGGGGAGGATGGCGGTGAATAAAAAGTGTTATTAAGTGGAGGCAAATAATTGACTTCCTCAATTATTTCAAGTTATTTCAAATGTTGATTGGACGATTAAATATAATTACGCAAATAAATACTTGATCTCTTGATCTCGCTCTGTTGTACCCATTAAACACTGAATATTTTAACGTAGTATTAGTGTGGGCGAATAACTTACTCATAAAATCTAAACTTAAAACGTGTGCTTATAGTAGTTGTACAAATGTACTCTGATAGCATTTCCATCTTGGGTTAACGCCTATAAAAACATACATGCCTGAAATAGCATAAATACGACGCCTGCTGATGGTAATCTGGTAAAAATATTTTTAATGAATAAAGTCATGTGAAACGTGTGTGGATTAATGCCATTATAATGGAAATATACATTTTCTAATTATCGTTGTTTATCAATCAATTAGCGACTGTGGAGAAACTGAAATAAACCACGAAGATTGTTTAATTGCCACTCGATTTAGAAAAATCAAAACGACAAAAGTTGTTTTTTGCCCAATAATCACTTGTAATAATGCAAACATATCATTCGATTCAATCGTGTTTTAGTTGTGTATTAAAAAAAAAACTCTTTTTTTTTTATTCGGACAGTTTTGATAGTTTTGATATATTATCCTAGGACTCCCATCATATGAAATCATCGTTATTTGACAAAAAATGCAAAATTATAATTGGTTAAATAACGAGTTAACCAAGCATTTAAAATGAAAGCCATAAGATGAGTGTGAGCCACTAGGTAATCATGCGCAGCAAATACAACCTGGTCCTATAACATGACATCTCAAACAATCAGAGTTTGTACCATCTCGTAACATGGCTGTCTGATAACACATGGCTAAATAGTAAATCATGGGAGGAGGGGGAATATTACATTTATCTATCTATGTGTGACGCAGATTTCCGTTACTTGAATGAGATCACGTTGCCCTTATGGATTTCTGTAAGATGTGTGTATTAATTTACTGCTGTTTGACTTCGATTTTAAATACGCTTTCATTATATGGTTTATTTAATATAAGTGAGTCATGTATTGGATAATAGTCGTATGTGTTTCTACAGAATGTGTTTATGTGGTCGTCTTTGAAATTGTTGCAAAAATTACTGTATTATTGTATATAAATTAAGATAACGGTTACTAATAAGTCGTTTACATACAAAGCTATATTTTGAAGGATTCCCCTAAATCGAATTTGATGGTAATTAAACATGCCCAATAAACCGCTTAGCGCTTTTGTGTCAGAATATTGAGGGCGGAAAATATCGAAACTCGATCAATATATGGACTGAAATGATCAGATTGTGTATCGTTTGTTAGTGGATAATGAAACGCCTTGACGTATGGTGCAGTATATGTTATACTTGATCCGTCGGCCGAGCATTTATGACTGCACTTGACCGATACGCTACGTTTTTGATTATCTAATTGATCAATCATCAATATCAACTACCTCCATACATTGTCTGATATAACAACTTCCAGTTGAACTGATTAAAAATATATTAGACAGCGTTATATCGGGCAGATATCACTGTAGCGTGTAATAAATTGTAAGTCTTCGTCCATCCGTCCGTTAGGCCGTTAGTAGGTCCGATTTCTTTTGTCGACTGATGAGCAAGTGAACTTGTGAAAACTGTATATTTTGAATAATTGTTTTCAAGAAACCGAGTTAAATAGCATTCTGATTATAATATTTTTTCAAGTCCTGACTAAAGTAACTTGAGCACTTTTTGAGCTATATGTATGCATATTTTTCCAATAAGTTATGCATAGTTTTACACAGATTGAAAATCACTGCGCACTTGGGTATTTGGGTGCAATTTTTAACATTTAATGTGGAATGTTTTTTTTATATAAACGTTAATATGTGTATAAATGTTTTTGTGCAGACACAAAACCATTTATAAAATCACTTGTTTTTTTAAATACAAAAAAATCTTTATTTGATTCGGAGGACGCGTGCTTGCCAAACTATGACTAATTGTATTTTGAAATAAATGAGTAATTGAGTTATCATTTATCATAATCCATTTAAATAAAAAAAATCCGTTCCTCCAATACATTTCCTTGGAACATAAGAACATATAGTGCGTGCAATTCATTTAAAAGAAGTTACAAATGCATTATTTCATGATGAAAAATAAGTTAATACATACCCTATTTGTGTCATTAAATATTTAAATAAACGTTCAAGTCATTTGATTATCAATTGTATGAATGAAGTGGTGTTTTTGTTGTTGCTGAAGTTTTGGGAGTTCCCGGGGCGCAGGCGGTTCAAATTGACATCTGCAAAGATGTGTTAAATAAAATTGTTAAATAAAAACTTCTTTTAACATATTGATAAAATAAAATAACACCAGGAGCGAAATAACACTTATGTCGTAGACTCATAGTACACAATCCGTTTTTGAATATCATGGACCTATACAAACAAGGTCCCTGTGAATATTTATCATTAGAAATCGATCAAAAAATGATGTGTTACTCACTCGAAATGATTGAATTATTTTGATAGTTTCTGTTGTATTCTTAACATGTGTGACATTACATTGCTAGCTTGAACAAGTTAAACTTGCAAAACATATTTAAACAGCCTGGGTGTACGAGTGAATAAGACGCTTTTTAATTCAAAGGTCAGAGGTCCGTTACAGGGCGGTTTTGACTATCTTTTTGTTTTTTTTCTTGTTAGCAGTTTATGACGAACTTCAAAAAAGGCCAAAATATGTGTAAACATTTCCTTAAAAACTCAAGCACTAAAACATGGCACGCATTACTCTCGAAACAGTCACAAATTAAAGTACGCCTCCCCCCTTAAAGTAAAGTCAATTAATTTGATGTTTCACACTTAACTAGATCTAAATCACCTATTTAAACTCATTTTTCTTCTTTTTAAAAAACAAAATTTCCCACTAATCACAGACAATCGCTTAAGTAATTAATTTTAGACTCTCTGTCGCCCGGGTTTACAAGTCGAACTTTGCCAATCTTATGTATCCATCTTTTTGCACATTGATCATAGTCATTATCTTGCTGTAGGTACAAAACTTGTTTTCACCCCCCCTCCTCCATGCTGAATTCGCCACTAGCCTGATAACAGTTAGTGTGTTCTTCTTTATAGCATTTCTTCCGGCTATATCCTTCCGCAGTACGTATAAACTATGCACTTTATTGGCATTATTTGTATAAGAAAGTACTTTGATGAAATACTAAAGCTCCATACGACGTGACATGCTCGAGAAGTGGTTATCAAAGCCTTCAAAATCACTAAAATCGTGGAGCTTCCAGTGGGCTTCGCCCACCTGGACCACCTAGCAGGGCTTTGCCCTGCACCCACCAGGGACCCTAACCAGAAATCCTGGATTCGCCTCTAAATTTGCGTATTGGCGATTTTTAGTATTCAAGTTCACTAGCTGAAATTGAACTCGTTAATTATTTTTTTATTTATCGCATATATATGTTTTGTTAATGAGTTCTATGGAAGCATATTTGTGCCACCACTTAACAACTTAAAATAACATGAAAATAATGGAGGATTTCGCGAAAAAGAAATTATTTTCGCGAAAACAGATAAATTTTCACTTAAATAAATATATTTTGTTAACACGAATTTATGCATGTTAGTGCTCTAAACTGCCAACACATACAGATAAAATGTTCATGAAAATAATGGAAGATTTCGCAAAACAAATAACTTTTCTCGAAATCAGATAACTTCATGAAATTATGAATATTAATTCGCGAAAGATGCCAGTTATATAAAAATAGATGCTCTTCAATTGGTGAACATTGTCTTTATCCTACAGACCAAGAACTGGAGTGTACGTGCATACTATAGCAAGTATTAAGTTTCCTTTTATTGTTTTATTTTTTATGTAAATGCATCTTTGTTGACGAAAATACATGAAGCTGTTTTTACATATTTATTTTCAGACACAAAAATGGAAATTACTGGGTGAGAAATTGATGTGCGATTTTTCTGTATTCATTAATGCAACAGTCTATACAGTGTCAATGTCACATTTAGAGTTCAAAGGTCGAAAACGGTACAGTACCAATTTCCCCCTTTGGAAAGCCACCTGTTAGACCATTTGATTTTTAATTTGAATAATAGATCTCTAATTTTCTTTATGGTAATTCCAGATCATGCCCGCATACGATATTCAGGACGCCGATCTTCGGGGTATGTCATCATCACAGCTTATTGTTTTGTATCGTCAGAGAGGTTATTCTATACGTGAAATTCTTGGAGTTATGGCCATACGACATGGAACAATAACAAGCGAACGATCAATTTTCCGAGTCTTGAGACATTACCGCCTGACTAGAGGCCAAAGTCAGCACAGTCTCGACGAAATTATTCAAGAAATATTGCTTGAGTTATCAGCTTCCGGTGAAAATGCTGGTTACCGGCAAATGCGTCAAAGACTCATGATTAATCATGGACTTGCAGCTACATTTGAGATGGTGTGTCTTATTTTAGGACTCATTGATTCACAAGGTGCTGCCGATGTACATTTCTAGCTTTTATTTAGATTACATTAGGGAAATTGATGGCATTCCAGTTCGGGTTTACGGTGACGCGGTATAGAAAATTCTATTGTCCGTGATGTGCAAATGGCATTACGATGGACAGACGCAGATCAGTACCAGGGGATCCAGAGCTTCGTCTATGTTTCATCTAACAGAAATGTCTGAATTGAGAGGTTTTGGCGAAGTCTTAGAGAAATGTGTGGAAATGTCTGGATGAACCATTTTAAAGATATGAGTGATTTCGGATTACTGGACACATCTGATAGTGTGCACTTAGAATGCATTAGATATTGTTTTCTTCTTGTCATTAGTAAAGACCTGAATGAAGTTTGCAATATTTGGAATACTCATTGTGTTCGTCGAAATAACCGAATTTCATGTCCTGCAGGAAAACCTGAGGTGTTGTTCCTTCAGCCAGAAGTACATGGCGCAAGAGATTGTAAAATATCACTGGTTGACCAAAGGGAATTAAATGATGTGGAACGGGAGTATTCTCAACGCCCTCCAAAACTTGGTGTATCACAAGAGTTCCTGACAATTGTAAGAGCAGCTGTCGGAGATTTGAATCTTCAATACCCACCTAGAAACAGAGAAGAAGGAACAGAGCTTTTTGCTGCAATAATCTTGTACATTGAACGCCTCGTTTAACACGGAAATGAAACAAAAATGAACTTAATGATACTTCCTTACAAGCTGGCTAACTTGTGCATTGGTTGACAAAATGTCAATTAATATATATAGTTGTGTCTGAAAGCAGAGCAAGTACTAGTTTTAAACAACCTGTTGGCTTTGTATGCGTTGTCATTGCCATGTATGATTGTGTGTCAATAAAACAATACATGTTTTGTCAGTTTCGCTTTAAAATATCATTTTAATATGTGGCCAAAATGCTAGTTTTATTTGTTATGAACACCCTGAAATAAAAATAAAACACAAACCAGGTTACGGTGTATATGGAATCAATACCGTCACGGGGGAAATACTGTTACACGAAGGGTAGAGTGTCTGGAAAAATAATTTCTGGATCACTGCACTGTTTGCGTAACACTTTCAAATGTCATATGAACGATGGAATGCTTCTGTTCTGCCTATGTGTGGTAATCGCCCTTATACTGTCAAATAGTTATAAATTTTTTAGGCATACGGTATGAACAATGCAACACAAGGTGAGCCTTGAGACGGTTCTGTAAAGACCAAAGATAAACGAGAGAAACTGACTCATTACGACTGTCAAATTTGATATTATTGTTTCTTGCATTCGTGTCAGAGGGCTGTCAGGTGTCATTTTCTCGTGTTCCGTTGAATGCAGGGGTTGTCATAAGGCACTTCTCGTCTTGCATTGTTCCGCCAATGTGGGTGAGAATAGCAGTTTTATGCCATACAATAAAGGTGTTTCATATCCAAACTAATTTTTATTATGCAGTAGTCTACATGTGACCTTGACCTTTGAGTAACATACCTCAAACACACCAGTAAACATGGATAAATACATCAATAGTTATGTACAACTAACTATTTGTTAAGGTTCAACTACACAGAGTATGCGAAAGTGCAAAGGTAAGTCAGAGGTGGCTGTATTAGTTGAATTTGTTTGATGGTAATCAAGCTGATATTTAAACAAGAACCGTTTGACATCCACACACTCGACTTTTCTCAGGGCAGTGCTAGATTATTATTATAAAATGAAAATCTAAGTGAACAAATATACGTTGAAAATGGGGTATAATTCTGCCAAAATATTTCTTGGATTATCTGTCTTGCAAGTTGGTGTTCTCCTTTTGATAGTTAACAACAGCCCATTGTATAAAACTTGGATATCTTATCCGCCGGTTATCTTTGCGCACTGCTTAAATTTGTCCAAATTGGACCTTGGTTAACTTTAACAACAACAAAACAATATCCAAAGCATGTAATGGTCTCGTGAATCTTTTTATACAACTGGAATCCAAATTAAATTATCCAAACACCAGAGATATTGAAAAAGATAACCAATGATAACTTTTATCAAAGTTTACACAACTGGCTGCAAGTGTTCAAAGTTAGAGGTGAAAACCTTTGATAGTTGTTGAAAAATGGACACCAGTCACACACTTAAACAAGACTGATGTCCTCAACTACAATGGTCTGACAACAATAACTCAACATGCGTCGAAAAGTAGAGCTAAAACACATAAACATGATTAAGTCAAGCAAGGGCAAATACAATTAATAATGACACTGTTTATTTTAGAAAAATTTTATATAAAATAAGACAGACTTTTTGTCATATCACAGCATAGCAATCAATGTGAAATCAATGTTATCAAAAAGGTAAGAAAATAAGAAGAAAAAAACCCCCAAAAAACAAGAACTTCGCGGACGAAATTGTGCTACGGACGCAGGCAGGACATGAAACATTGTACCATAAATAGAGATTTAACCTATAAGTCTTAGTGTGACCTTGACCTTGTGGGTAGGGACCTGGCTGTTAAGCATGACACACTGGACAATCATGATGAACCTTTGTGCCGAGTTAAATAAAATTCACTTGAAAGATGACGAAGTTATTCTCCAGACACGAATGAAACATGAAACTGTATCATATATGGAGATTTGACCTATAAGTGTGACCTTGACATTATAGGTAGGTACCTGGGTGTTTAACGCGACACATTGTCTAATGATGGGGAACAATAGTACCAAGTACAATGAAATGCGCTTAATATATTACAAAGTTATGCTCCGGACACGAAACATTGTACCATATAATCATATATGGACATTTGACCTATAAGAGTGACCTTTACCTTGGAGGTAGGGACCTGGGTGTTAAAAGCAACATATAATCTAATGATGGGAAACATTTGTGCCAAGTTAAATGAAATTTGCTTGACGAAGTTAGGCTCAGGACACAAAAGCTTGTATCATATTGTCATATATAGACATTTGACCTATAAGTGTTACTTTGACCTTGGAGGTACGGACCTAGGTGTTAAGCGTTACTCATCGTCAAATGATGGGTAACATATGTGCCACGTTAATTAAAATTCGCTTAATAAATGACGAAGTTATGCTTTGGACACACAAAAATGTATCATATTGTCATATATATACATTTGACCTATAAGTATGACCTTGGTCTTGGAGGTTATGACCTGGGTGTTGAACGTGACACATCGTTTAATTATGGGGGACATTTGTGCCAAGCTAAATGAAATTCGCTTGATAAATGACGAAGTTATGCCCCGGATACGAAACACTATATCATATTGTCATATATGGACAGTTGACCTATAAGTGTGACCTTGAAATTGGGGGTAGGAACCTGGGTGTTAAGCGCGACAAATAGGCAAATGATGGGGAACATTTGTGCCAAGTTAGATGAAATTTGCTTGATAAATGAAGATGTTATGTTTCGGACACAAAACATTATATCATATAGTCATATATAGACATTTGACCTATTAGTGTGACCTTGACTTTGAAGAATGGGACATGGTTGTTATGTGCCACTCATCATCAAATAATGGGGAACATTTGAGCCAAGTTAATTAAAATTTGCTTGATAAATGACAAAGTTATGCTTCGGACACCAAAAACTGTATCATATTGTCATAAATAGATATTTGACCTATAAGAGTGACCATGACCTTGGAGGTAGGGACCCTGGTTTGTAAAGCGCGACATATCGTCTTATGATGGGATCACTTTTGCCAAGTTAAAAGAAATTTGCTTGATAAATGACGAAATTATGCTCTGGACGCGAAACACTATCATATTGTCATATATGGACAGTTGACCTATAAGTGTGACCTTGAAATTGGGGGTAGGAACCTGGGTGTTAAGCGCGACAAATAGGCAAATGATGGGGAACATTTGTGCCAAGTTAGATGAAATTTGCTTGATAAATGAAGATGTTATGTTTCGGACACAAAACATTATATAATATAGTCATATATAAATATTTGACCTATTAGTGTGACCTTGACTTTGAAGAATAGGACATGGTTGTTATGTGCCACTCATCATCAAATAATGGGGAACATTTGAGCCAAGTTAATTAAAATTTGCTTGATAAATGACAAAGTTATGATTCGGACACCTAAAACTGTATCATATTGTCATAAATAGATATTTGACATATAAGAGTGACCTTGACCTTGGAGGTAGGGACCCTGGTTTGTAAAGCGCGACATATCGTCTTATGATGGGGATCACTTTTGCCAAGTTAAAAGAAATTTGTTTGATAAATGACAAAATTATGCTCTGGACGCGAAACACTATCATATTGTCATATATGGACATTTGACCTATAAGTGTGACATTGATCTTGGGGGTAGCAATCTTAATTTACGGCGAGACACATCGTCTAATAGTAGGGAGCCTTCGTTGCAGGATGAGTGAAATTTGATTAGTGATAAATGGCAGAGTTATGATCCGGACAAAAAAGGGACGGACACACAGAGGGACGGACGATCGCGATTCCCATATCCCCCTCCGACCTATCAGGGGGGATATTAGCAGGAATATTTCTACCAGCTATCAAGCAATGTTTGGATGAATTGAAAATGTATTTTATAGTTAATTTTACAATATTCATTATTTTCAGCCTTATCAAAAATGACTTCCATTGTCATAAATTTGTTCATTTGACACTATTGCTAAAATATACACTTTCATTGTGTAAAAAATATGAAATGTGTATGAAATCTGGAAAAATTTCAACAAACTATGTTATATATAAAAATATCCAAATATTTACCAATGTGATGTCAATCTGACATTTAGAAATTTGAAATCAATATCCAAATTTGAAAAATTAATACCCACACTTAAGATACCCTGGTTTAATAAGTGCTCTATAAAAATTGTAAAAACATAGCAATTATAAAACACAATCCAACAGTACACAAGTATACATGAACATATATGCTGACATCTCATGTTTAAAACCCTCATGTCAAATATACTAGGCCAAGATGGCGCTAAATAAGTCTATGTAAAACTATTTACCAACAGGACAGCAAGAAAATCAAAAGAAGAAATACTTTGTGCTCAAGTGTGTAAAACCTAATTTCCAAAATAATGAAAAAACATCATAATATCATGAGTGTCACCCTCCTTGGGTATTTCTTAATACTTTTCATTAAATATTGATTAAAACTACATAGTACATAGTATGAGCTTGGTTACTGCTGTATGAAAAAACCATCTGGGTTTTCATTGGTTAATCAATCGTACCCAACTACTCCCTCGCCATAAATCAGTCCAAGAAATATAGTTTTATTAAGTAAAACCGTTTTTTTGACATGTTGAACTGACACTTGCAAATGGGGCATATCGAACCCCTTTCTTTGCAGCTGCAAACGTAGCACAGCATGTGCTCACAGTCTAAAAAGGTATCGCAATATCTATCTCTGAAAATCTGGCATGTTGGAATTCTAGGATAGGTAATACTCTGAAAAGAAAAAAAACAAAAACACTCACAAAAGACCATACTAACACTTTTAACACTTCATGTTAAATAATTTAGGTCTTACAAGGTTTTATAAAGTGCCTCAGACACAGCAAAAAGTAAAAAAAAAAAAGCTCTGGGACAGCTGTAACAAAAAATATAAGTTTACCAATGAAAACATTGATTTTTATGAATACGTGCCTTCCCAAATTATATTTATAAAAGAAGTGTAGAACAAACACATTTCAAACATTTTTAATAACAATTAATATCACTATATTATACAATTAATAGATCTATTTTGTATAAGTTAATTAAAACATACTAACAGACCACGCGTAGAACACCACGTTAGGTATTCACGTTAAAGGCTCTGAAGTGCATCTATTTTTAGATCTGGCAATTTTCGCGAATTTTCTAAGGTTTCGTGAAAAGTTTTCACGAAAAGTAAGGTTTCATGAAAAGTTATCTGTTTTCGAGATAAGTGATTTATTTTCGTAAAAACTTTAATTTATCTTTATGTGGTGGCATTTTAGAGCACTAACAGGGAAAAATTCGTGTTAACATAATTTATTTTCTTTTCGTGAACATTTATCTGTTATCGAGAAAAAAGTTTTTTTTTCGCGAAATCCGCCATTATTTTCACGTTATTACATCTGGTAAGTAGTGGCCAAATATGCTTCCATAGAGTTCTTTAAATTATTCATTGTGAATAATTAAGTGTGGCTGAAATCACATTAGTTAAGTGTAACCGATACTTATTTCTAGTGGTATGTAACCGTAAGTTGCGGCCGATTTAACCTGAATTTGGCTGCTAACATCAGGATTAGAAATTCACGTGCAATACAAAGCATATATGATAAAAAGTACCACTGGAGATTTGGACATTGCATTTGTGCAGATGAATAAGACTTTTTTCGTTTTGGGCTGCTACAACTTACTGACGTTAGTGCTGGCCGATGGAAAGGGGTGATGGACGTTTCGTGCCACTACCAGTTCGTTCCACTTGTGTAGGGAGGCATTGGAGTCCAGACGTTTCGTCCCACTGATAA
Source organism: Dreissena polymorpha (assembly GCF_020536995.1). Taxonomy (NCBI): domain Eukaryota; kingdom Metazoa; phylum Mollusca; class Bivalvia; order Myida; family Dreissenidae; genus Dreissena; species Dreissena polymorpha. Next base: position 11,818,990 of record NC_068358.1, read on the forward strand.
TATATAGGCGCAAAGGTATGAATAATACCGTATAGGTTTGAATCATAACGGGAAACTTTCACACATTCGATTGTCACCTCTGTGCAACGTAAAAACACAATTGTTTCTTCCAATCAAGATTTATTTATTCAATTCCATAGGGACCCTTAAGTAAAAATATTCTATTATACTACATATATATACAAGGGATACAACTGTGAAAATTCCTGCACACAACCATGGTGTAAACAATAGCGAAAAATTTGCTTTCAAACGCAATAAATACACCAATTAAACTGTATTACAACAGCCAAGACATTTATCTTTCAGAAAATAATACACTTGGCAATAAAGTACAAGCTTTTCATTGAACTAAGGGAGAAAGTTTCATTCAAAATGCTCAAAAATCCTTACTTGGACACAGGTGTGCACAGCTGAAAACTGAGAATTCTAGAAGTAATTTTCGTATTCCTTTGTTATAAGGCTCTTTTGCTGGTACATATTCCTTGGATAGTTTTTTTTCATAGTAAAATAGAACATAATTACTATTTAGTGAGCATATTTTGCTAGAAATTCATATCAATCTGCTTCAATTTCACAATGACAATGTTTTACTTTCATTTTGGATAGTTCACATGTATTTCTAAAATGCGATTTGATTGGTTGAAATTCCACTGCAGTAATAAATCCAGCCATTCACGTTCCACGTAACATTACCTGACAAATTGCATACAAATCCTTGAAGATAGTAGAAATGTAAACAAATTTAATATTGACGGTGTTTTACATATATGCAGTTACATGCAATTATGGAAGGTGTCTACTTTGATTAATAAAGTGTCTATGGATAATAAAACAAGGTAAAATTTGCTCAACTTCTCTGTAATTATTAAATTATGAAACAAAATGTGTCAAAGTGGGTGTGCACACCTGTGTCGCATTTCGAAATTTTTACCGTTTTTCATGAAACTTTCGTTTCAAACACAACTATGAACACTTTTACTGCTATAAACATAGTTATTATCTGATAGATAAATGTCTGAGCTGTTGTTATACAGTTTTTTTGGTGTAATTATTGCTTTTGGAAGCGATTTTTTTGCTATTGTTCAGACCATGATGTTGTGCAGAAAATTTGACAGTTGTATCCCTTGTATATATGTATATAGTATAATAGAGTATTTTTTACCTAACGATCCCTGTGTTCAATTCAGGTTAAATCACAGGTTCTTGAAAACAAAATTTGGTCCTTATATATATAATAAGAGTAAAGGTATCCAACGATGATTTCACAGGTGTATTGAAAAACACAATGCAACAGCATAAACCATCAAACAATGCACACATATGTCGTTGTGGTTGCCAGCAGGAAGCGTCCATCTATGATAAAACACCTTTTATTTGATGAAAATCCACCTAGTATGTCCAAAACATCTAAAAGTTTCACAAATAGCACCCCAAAATGAAAGTGTGTAATTCCAGACATCCAGCTGTCAGTAATGAATGAAGGCGATTTTCGGTCGATTTTTCACAATAAAATAAGAACATTGCTATAAAGTCCACAAATGTTTTTAATTTACTCAGTTTGCCTTTGAACTACAGCGTTCTTAAGTCACAGTTGAACGGTAAAAAGTAGGAAATTCAGAAGAAACAACACATTTAGTGTACTTTCACTTTCACGACCATCATTTTGAGGCAGAAATCTGTGTTACGGACAGAAGACGTTTCCATTGGTTGAAAATAAAATTGGTAAACTTGTTCTTTAATTAACGACTTATTCAACCAATCGATAACAATATAAAAATTTGCTGAGTCCCATCAATAAAATGGATTCAGTTTGAACATAAAATATAATATTTGGTGTATTTTCTACTTTTTCTGAGAATTTTTGTTGTGCCGTTACTAAAGAACGACGTAGTTCGATGGCAAACTGAGTAAATGACAAACGTATGTGGAGTTTATAGCAAAGTTCTTGTTTAAGTGTGAACAAATGACCGAAAATCGCCTTTATTCATTACTGACAGCTGGACGTCCGGAATTACACACTTTCATTTTGGGGTGCTATTTGTGAAACATTTGGCTGTTTTGGACATACTTGGACGATTTTCATCAAATAAAAGGTGTTTTATCATAGATGGACGCTTCCTGCTGGCAACCACAATGGCATATGTGTGCATTGTTTGATCTTTTATGCTATTGCATTGTGTTATTCAATACACCTGTGAAATCATCGTTGGATACCTTTTCTCTTATTATATATATAAGGACCAACAAATTTTTTCAAGTACCTGTGGGTTAAATGTATTCTTTACATAGGTTTTAAGAGGTTTTAAGATATATAACACATACAAAATGTATAACAGTTTAAGAGTGTACATGTTTCATATAATACATTTACAATATCATGAGTGATTACATAAATTTATTCAAACATTTTCAATAAATTGACAATATTTACAATACAAGTAACATGAAGAAACATCACAAGTTATAGCTTTTTCATTTTAATTAGCCGGATTTTTTTCGAAAAAATTTTGGCTTATAGATTGATGTTGTCGGGCGGGCGGGGGGGGCGGGCGGGCGGGCGGGGGTGGCGGCGTGCTCGAAAATGTTAAAGTTCTTATTTCATGGTATAACTTTGGTATGCTTGGACCTAGAGTCTTCAAACTTGACATGAAGGTTGGCCAGGATTAACAGATGACCACTGGTCATTTCAAGGTCATTCATTTGAAGGTCAAGGTCACTGTGACCTTCAATATAAAAAATGTTAAAGTTCTTATAACTTTGGTATGCTTGGACCTAGAGTCTTGAAACTTGACATGAAGGTTGGCCATAACTAGTTAGTAACCACTGGTCATTTCAAGGTCATTCATTTGAAGGTCAAGGTCACTGTGACCTTGAATGTAAAAATGTTAAAGTTCTTATTTCATGGTATAACTTTGGTATGCTTGGACCTAGAGTCTTCAAACTTGACATGAAGGTTGGCCAGGATTAACAGATGACCACTGGTCATTTCAAGGTCATTCATTTGATGGTGAAGGTCACTGTGACCTTCAATATAAAAAAAAGTTGTTATAACTTTGGTATGCTTGGACCTAGAGTCTTGAAACTTGACATGAAGGTTGGCCAGAACTAGTAAGTAACCACTGGACATTTCAAGGTCATTCATTTGAAGGTCAAGGTCACTGTGACCTTGAATGTAAAAATGTTAAAGTTGTTATAACTTTGGTATGCTTGGACCTAGAGTCTTGAAACTTGACATGAAGGTTGGCCAGAACTAGTAAGTAACCACTGGACATTTCAAGGTCATTCATTTGAAGGTCAAGGTCACTGTGACCTTGAATGTAAAAATGTTAAAGTTCTTATTTCATGGAATAACTTTGGTATGCTTGGACCTAGAGTCTTCAAACTTGACATGAAGGTTGGCCAGGATTAACAGATGACCACTGGTCATTTCAAGGTCATTCATTTGAAGGTGAAGGTTACTGTGACCTTCAATATAAAAATGTTAAAGTTGTTATAACTTTGGTATGCTTGGACCTAGAGTCTTGAAACTTGACATGAAGGTTGGCCAGAACTAGTAAGTAACCACTGGACATTTCAAGGTCATTCATTTGAAGGTCAAGGTCACTGTGACCTTGAATGTAAAAATGTTAAAGTTCTTATTTCATGTTATAACTTTGGTATGCTTGTACCTAGAGTCTTCAAACTTGAAATAAAGATTGGCCAGTACTAGAAGATGACCACTGGTCATTTCAATGTCATTCATTTGAAGGTCAAGGTCACTGTGACCTTAAATGTTAAAATGTTAAAATTGTTATAACTTTGGTATGCTTGGACATAGAGTCTTCAAACTTGACATGAAGGTTTGCAAGCACACTTAGATGACCACTGGTCATTTCAAGGTCATTCATTCTAAGGTCAAGGTCACTGTGACCTTGAATGTAAAAACATAACACAAGGTTTGCTCATGCCTTGAAAAGTACTTACATTTCATTTTGACCTTTGAACAATATTTCAGTAATTTAAGTATTGCATTGACAAAAACACGAAAGGTACTTTCCTGTCATTTAAATCAAAAATCCGGCTTCAATGCGGTCATCTCCGACCGCGGAACTCTTGTATTAATTTTATTTTAATTTTTTATTTTATACAAGGACCAGGTATTTAGAAAGTGAATACATAAATATATTGAAAAATGTCTTTCTATCAGCGTTATAGATAAAAATATTCCCATGGGAGTAAATACCCCCACTTTTCAAAGCATGGGGGTAAATTGTCAAATTTTGCCTTGCTTGAAGGGTAATTTGCTAAACCTAAAACAAAAATATAGCTGGGGTTCACAGAGCTACAGATAAGGTGCGTATTTGCGTAAATACCCAATGTAAAATTGCCGGTTTAATATGCATAGAAAAATGAAACCATGCGTACCGAAACCCAATTGAAATTGCCGATTACGCACGTTGTATATTTCCTCTGCGTAACGAGTAAATCTGTCATGGAAATACCCGGGTCCGAACTCCGAAATACCCGGATTCTTTCCGTTTCGCCCAAGCGCTTTAAGTATAACCTTCAGCACAATAATATGTACGGAAGAAAGTCTCTATGTAACCACGTGTTATTGTTGTGAACATGTTGAAACCGCGAGGCCGTAAAAAGGGAAACATCGTATCCCAGGCACAAACAAACTCGAGCAACACAAAATCAGAAACAATAAATATAGTGAAACTAATTCTTGACGATATTGTGTCGGAGGCAAGCGCTGACAGTGCTTACATTTAAAGAAAACTGGTGGAAAAAATCGTCAAACCTTTTATTAATCATGACTGTATATTACGGATACATCTACATGTACATAATTACACAAGATCTCTGAAACTAATCAATTAAGAGTGGAACTTCAACCGGCTCATTCAGGTACTGCCACAATTAAAATATTGTTGGTTTGCCCTTTACCGACCCTAAACTTTACAGGTGGGTAGGTAGGTAGGAAAATTATTTTATTTTATTTGAGAAATTATATTTTGAATACACTAATAGTCTATGAATATTTAAAACACTGTTATTAAAGCACTGTTGCAGTGTACGAAGCCCTATGTAGCTTAACATTATCTTGTTTGCTGTTTCTTGCATATATTTATATCAAATGCATGCTTGTGTGTTATTACATCAAGTATTTGTTCATTATATGATGTTAATTGCTCAAATGCATTTGTAATTATTTAACAGCCAGACAGCTTTTATTTTTAACTAAAACCTTTCCCCTAAATTGGGCTTAATTAGCATGCAACAAGCATTGAAGGAGTGTAGAAAGACAGCCCAAAGCCTTTAATGGAAAAATTCAGACATGGCGAAAGACCGTCACATTTTACAGGCCAGACTTGCCTACCAGGAGAAACAATTCACAGGCCAGTTGAAATTTTTACAGGCCTCAATTTTAAGTGTTTGACCGGTTAGTGCATAGTCTCGGCATGGCAAAGTAAATTCATAAAAGGGCAAACTGAACATTATTATAAAGCATTATTTCTTCTTGAATGCTCTGAGCTTTTATGAGTACATACGTACAGCTCAGAGGGTCAATAGCTGGGAGTTGTATTATTGCAACTAACATAAGCATGAAAACTTGATTTGGGGAAATAAATTAAGGGTGTTAGTTTCAGTTTGTGGATATATTAACGCTTTAAACATATATACTTGAGTGTTGTCGATGTATTTAGCTAAGAGACATTAATTTAATATATTAACTAAGTTTACCTTTACATATCCATTTCACTAACATGCCATTACAGTAAACTGTTTAGTGTGGCAAACATAATAAAGCAGAATATGCACATGAATCTGATTAAACACAGATCCACTTGTTTGTCTTTTATTTTGCATTTTCGAACGATAATCCTGTAACTGTTAGATGTATTTTTCTTTGCGAGTAGACTGCATTCCAATTTTCAAACACTTGTTCTGTGACATTCAGTTCATACATTTCCAAAAAAAAAAGAGTTTTATTTGTATCTAAAACGTATGCTCCATCGTTGAATGACATGCTCTTTTCATTAATCCATACTAATTATATGATGTCCGTCGTAAATTCGATAGTCATTTGTCCTCGCTGAGCATCGTATTTCTTTCAATTGTCCGCCATCTTGGATCACGTTAACAACATGTGTACAACGAACGTAAACTTGTATATGTCCGACTACTTTCGCGAACCAATAGTTAAGTATGATGTCGTTCGGCCATTTTCACGGAACACCGCCGATCGCGATGCTGGTTATAGACGCTTGCATTACTGTCTATTCTGGGGCATATGAAATTCCAACCATCGGAGCGACCTAGATCGGTCAGGGTCGATAATAATGGACAGGGATATAAATACGTGCACGAATAAATATTGCAGTCGGCTCTTTTATGATCGGCAAAAAAAACGAAAATAAATAAAGTACGTTTTCAGAAATCGCAATAAAAAATTTTGGGTCGGGGGGTAAAAAGTGGGTCGGTCAGTAAAGGGCAAACAAACTCAATTTTAATTTAGGCCTAAGCATTTGAGAATTGAAGACAATGAACATAACCAATTTTAATACAAAAATACCCAATTGTCAATTAAAGTAGTGGATACCGAATTTTGTACCCAATTGAAAATGAAAATACCCAATTGAACTCAAAATTAGTGGGTATTTACCCAATTACTTAGAAAAGTTATCTGGAGCTCTGGGTACAGACACACAACTTTAATCATGTTAAACACAATAAACCATAAACTATGTGTATTCTTTCATAGTAGCAGGTTTTTTGTTTTTAAATGTGCTTGGCTTATAGGCTTCCACCACCGTGAGCCACGGAAAACTTTTTTGCCAACTTTCAACAGTTGGTTTATTAGTGTTTAAGTGTTTCCTTTTTTATTTGAAAACAGAGGAAATTAGCTCATTCAGTATCGGCAGTACAATGTTTTTACTCGATACAACTTTTGCCGTATAAAAATAATCAATTTTACTTTGAGAAGTAATTTGTTATGGCTTCGAAGAAGCCATGCTGACCTCTTCATGCTTCTAGATGATACAGAGTATACATACTGACTAGCTAACTATTTCTACAATCCAGCAGACATATTATCTCTAATTTTTACTACAACCAGTCTCATATTTTGGCAAAAGACTATCAGCTGTTTATATTTTTTTGTTAAAGTTGTACGCAGTGAATTTACATCATTTGCGTAAGTCCAGATTGGCTTGCTAAAATGTACACACGGAAATGATAAATTGATCGTATCTTGATTGTTCTAATGCGTATATTACGCTGATACGCAGCTTATCTATAAGAACGCTGTTCTATACACAAGTATACAAATATTTACAAAAATAAAACGGCACACTATACACAAAGCAGATATATTACACATTTCAGAATTCTTCTTTGTGGATCTGGTCATGTGTTGTGTCCTTTCCCAGGCCTTTGATACGACTGCATATCCGCTCTAGGTGCGTCGTTGTCATTCCACTCAAGTTGTGGAAGTTTAATTTTGCCTCACATTCAAGCAAGTGTTTGTCTTTGGTGGTGCTTGCTAAAATGGGTATCTGTTTAATGCTTGAATCGGTGTTGGAAAAGGCTCAGCCCCACTGCAACATCGCAGGTAACTGCTGCAAACACAAAGTTGTTCTTGACATTGATAGTTGAAGCATTTGAATAGTTAACCTGATTCTTTAAAGTTTATCTCATGAATTTAAGATAAAAAAGAAGAAAGTTTTATACCTGTATTATTGTCTTAAATTTTTGTAATTATTGCCATATCTGGTGCTGGTACATATAATCTTATTTAGAATCAGATTGTGATTTCATTGAGATAAATTATTACAAATTTCACATGTAGAATATAAATTATTGCAAACTTCGCATTTGGATAAATTAAAATCCATATTGTTTTGAGCTCACCTGTCACAAAGTGACGTGGTGAGCTTATGTGACGTGTAATGTCCGGCATCCGTATGTGCGTGCGTGCACGTGTGTGTGCGTCCGTCAACAATTTGCTTGTGTAGACAGTAGAGGTCACAGTTTTCATCCAATCTTTATGAAATTTGGTCAGATTGTTTATCTTGATAAAATCTGGGTTGGGATTGTATTTGGGTCATCTGGGGTCAAAAACTAGGTCACTAGGTCAAATAATTGAAAAACCTTGTGTAGACTATAGAGGTCGCTATTTATGCCTGACACTGCGAGCCACAGCGTGGGCGCCCGTAACACAATCAACACAACCGGTTCCAAGTCATCAACCAAACATGCCTCTGCCGGTATTATCACGCCCCAAACCGAGAGGTCATGTCCTTTAGTTGAGGGGCTAGTGGGTAAGAGTACCCCCCCTCAACCTTTAAATAGGGAATCCCCCCCCAAGGTTACTATTGTGGAACCGGTAACCAAACACACACCCGATTTATGCACCACCCCCCCTGTATCGCCTATCCAGGGGGATCCACCCACTCAGAGACGCCCTCCTGTGGCTACCAGGGGGTCCTCCCCGTCCACCACGTTGACCGACGGTGCTAGCGACACCACCTGTAGTGGTCCTATACTGTCGGACGACTCTATGTTTGATATCACGGGGAGAGACTCTCTGGTGTCAGTGCACTCCAGTATATTGGAGAACCTTTCTATCTCTGGTATCTGTTAAATAGAGGAGGAACCCCGAGTTAGTGTCCCCCCTAACCGTCCCAGAATGGTCGACTCCCAGACATCCCCAATGAGCTCCCCTTCCGACAACACCAGCAGACGTAACTCGTTTGCTGGGGACTCATTTATTAAAATCAAGGATCCGCCAGCAACAGGTCCCACATATAGGAAAATATATCTCAGCAAGCTGGCGGATCTGGTTGCTGAGATAATAAAGGACCAGAAAAGGCCCACTGGGAGTCGAGTTATATCTTACATTTATAACAAAATTGATTCTCGATTCAAAAATTGCAGAGAATCAATAACAAAGGTTATCCCCCCTGATAAAATTTTAACTAATAAAATCCATTCTGGAACTGGGGATTCTCCAATAGTAGTAGCAGATCCAGGATGCCCCCCCCGGCCAGCGGTACCCTCACCGCAAATAAGAAACACGTTCGGCTTGCCAGGACCCCCGCGAAACTCAAAGGGGCCTGTGCAGGCCACAAACTAGGAGTTAAATCTCCTCACCACTCAATAAATCAGATTAAACGCAAGTTAATTTCGCACCACTATGGACAGTAACCTGCAAATAATTTCATTCAATGTTGGTGGTCTTTCCGCCAACAAATTTACTGAATTAAAATATTTTATTGACTGCAACCCTTATACCCATATCATATGTTTACAGGAAACTAAATTTTCAAATATTTCTGTAAAACAAATACCAGGGTATAACTGCGAATTTAAGAATTATGTTACTTCAAACCAAAATATTGCTGGTGGTCTTGCCATATATATTAAAAATACAATTAATTATGAACACCTGGGAGTAAACAACCAATTTAAATCTGATGGTAGCACTGCTATTGAGGCATTAGCAATTAAATTGGTTATTGACAAAAACCGGCCTCTTATCCTGGTCAACTTATTTTCAAGAGGATGTGATCTTGAAACCCTGAACGGCCTCTTTAAGGAATTAAGGACCTTTAAAGGACCCTTTGATGTAATATTCACAGGCGACTTTAATGCACATCACCCTGCTTGGGGTTCCATAAATTCAGATGCAGAAGGTCGGGCGGTAATAGAATGGTTGGACGAGCAAGATCTTATACTGCTCAATGACGGTTCTCCAACCAGGCTTAACCCCACTGGTTTAAACTCCCACATTGACCTTACTGCTGTTAATGCCAGGATAGCAAGTGCGTCTGCATGGGCAACTGTTAAAGATACCATAGGATCTGATCACCTCCCACAACAGGTTACCCTGCTCAACTATATTGCACAGGGAACTGAGGCCCAATGCTCAGGGGAGCAAAAGTTTTTATTGGAAAAAGCTAATTGGGCTCAGTTTAGGGACCTCTGCTCAGATCTCTCCCTTGCAGATGTTCACTCCCAGGATCCAAATCTGTTTTGTATTAACTTAACCAGCAGGATACTGTCCATAGCTAAATGTAGCATACCGGTCTCCTCCGGCAAGGTCAAAGCCAGAAATAGGGTCCCGTGGTGGAATGAGGCGTGCTCCAATGCGGTACAGGATCGTAAAAATGCTTTAAAAATTCTTAAAAAGAACCCCGCTGAGCATAATCTTCTTAATTATAGGTCTCTCGAAAATCAGGCAAAGCGGGTTATTTTGGACGCAAAAACTCAAAATTGGAAAGAATTCTGTGATTCAGCTATCATTAATAAGAAAAATACTAGGGATTTTTGGCAAAAAATTCACAGAATTAAAGGAAATTCATTCACCCCTGTACCGCTTCTTAAATACAAAGGCGAAATTGCCACTACCCCAAGGGACAAGGCTCAATTTTTGGTACGACATTTCCAATCTGTCTCCAGTGACTCAAACCTTCCCGTTGAAACTCTGAATTATCAAAAGCGGTTTGAGACTGAGCACCGAAATATTTTAAATGAGCCTGGGGATAATAGCACGCCTCTCAATTTACCTTTCACTATTACAGAATTATTTAGTGCCATCAACAGCAGGAGCAACACCGCCACGGGGCCTGACAAAATAGCATATTTAATGTTTAAAAATATGCCAGCCATAACTCTAAAAATCTGGCTTAACCTATTCAATCAGGTGTATAGGACAGGCAGGATACCACCCGAGTGGAAGCAGGCCACAGTGATTCCAATTCCTAAACCCGGTAAAGACAAAAATTGATCCAAACTCATATCGACCAATAAGTCTAACATCACATGCAGGTAAATTACTAGAAATAATGGTCAAAAATAGATTAGAACACTTATTGGAATCAAATAACATACTAAACCCCTTCCAGTCTGGCTTTAGGAAGGGGCGATCTACTCTTGATCAGCTAGCTAGATTACAACATGATATTCTTTCTGCAAAAAATCAAGGGCAATCAGTATTAGCAATTTTTTTGGACCTTCAGGCCGCCTTTGATTTAACATGGACCTTCGGCATACTAAAAAAGCTAGCTGACTATGGAATCACTGGATACTGTTTCCACTACCTCAGAGCATTCCTAGAGGGCCGTAAAATCCAGGTCAGGGTCGATGGGGAGTTATCAGAGGTAGCCATAACTGACCGCGGAACCCCTCAGGGGTCCGTAATATCCCCAACTCTGTTCTCCCTCATCGTAAACGGTCTACCTGATGCCGTAAAAGACTCAGGAATGGTTATCTCCCAGTTTGCCGATGACTCAGGCACTTGGTTAAAGGGGTCTAACATGTTACGCCTGCAAAAGAGGGCTCAAGCAGGCTTAGACTCCATATGGAAATGGGCAATTGAATGGGGATTCAAAATTTCACCAACCAAAACAGTAGGAGTACTATTTGGCGAACAATTTCAGCACTCTTTGGACTTAAATTTAGGCGGCACCAAAATTATCTTTGAAAAAGTGGTGAAATTTCTAGGTATGTACCTAGATAAACAGTTAACTTTTACTCACCACTTCAAATATTTGGCAGAAAGGTGCGAAAGGGACCTAAATTTAATGAGAATGTTAAGAGGCACAGGTTTCGGATCAGATAAAAATAGCCTCTTAACACTCTACAAGTCCGTTATACGTCCAAAGCTAGATTATGGAGCCCAAATCTATGCATGTGCTAAGCCAAACGCCCTAAAAATGGTTGATGCCATTCAACACAAGGCCCTAAGGATAGCTCTGAGAGCCCTAAACTGTACACCGGGTGCACTTCTAGAGGAGGAGTCCGGTGTGTTACCTCTTGACTTGCGTAGAAAACAACAGTCCCTCAATTTCTGGGCCAGGGTTAAGTCTTGGCATGGTTCAAACCCCGTAAACAAACTTGTCGGGACTGGCACCTTCGTCAAGGGGAAAATACTTAAGCGTAAGCATGTCGCCCTACCTTCTGGTGCGAGTATTAGGACCCTGGTTGAGGATGCCGGTCTCGACAAGGTACATGTAGCAGACCTGAGGCCCTCCAAGGCCCCCCCCTGGACGCTTGGACCCATTGATGTTGACCTATCACTCTCTAATAAAATAACGAAAACTGACTTGCCACAACTCATCAAGTCAGAAGCTCTCTCTCTTATAGATAATATGTATGCTGAGCATCTAAAAATCTACACTGACGGCTCCAAATGCCCTAACTCTGGTTTGGTAGCCAACTCTTTTGTAATCCCTTCAAAAAACATTAGTAAAACGCACAGGCTCAGCAACAATCTCTCTATTTTTACAGCAGAACTTTTGGCAATTAAATTCTCTCTGTGCTGGATATTGGTCAATAAACCTACTAAAACTGCTATTTTATCAGACTCAATGTCATCTCTTGAGTCCATAAAAAACAGAAATAGCAGATCTAGGCCTGATATTTTAGCTAGCATTTTGAAACTTCATCAACAGTGCCTAGATAAATCTTTAAAGTACACATTAGTATGGTGTCCAGCACATGTCAAAATCAGTGGGAATGAACAGGCCGACAGGGGGGCCAAAGAGGGCCTCTTGAGGGGGGCCGTAGATGTTCGGGAACCCCTGGCACCTTCTGAGATCTACTCCCTGACAAAGAAATTTGTTTTGGGCGAGTGGAATCTCCGGACCGACAATTTGTCTTCCCGTCGACATACTTTTACTAGACCTGCGAAAACCCTCAGGCCGCCTGACAGATACTCAGCAAGCATTGTGCTTGACAGAGCCATCACGCGCCTGAGGATGGGAACCACCCTATTACCCGGTGGCGCAGGAAAGTATGTCCTCGGTATAGACCCTACATGTCCTAGGTGCCAGGAACCTCTCACTTCGCCCCACATGCTGCTACACTGTCCTAACCATAAGGCGCAGAGGGACCACCTTGAAGCTGCATTGCACTCCCATGGACTAGTTTTTAACCTTACCAACGTGCTAGACCCCAAAGGAGTAGCTAGGGGCCCGGTCTTCTCTGCCCTCGCCAAATACTTACTAGATTGTCAAATAACTGACAAAATCTAGGTCATTGGGGGAGGGAGAGCAGCCAAAACCCACCTAATTATACAGTCTTGTGACTGTTTTCTTTTAAAAATGTGTAATCTCTGCACAAACCTGATGTAATCAAATAATTGTGTTGGATTTGTGTCGCTTTTACACAACCTTTATTTTATGGGTTTATTGTTCTACCCCGCCCTTTCTAAATCAGGCCAATGGCATTGACCTGGTCTTCTTTATTTTAATACATTTTTTATGAGAGCATGACGTTAGTCCACCATTTACATTTTTCAGTTTTTTAATATAATCATATTTTATGGCATTTCTTACTACAAGAAAGGACGAGGCTGTCCAGTAACCTGGGATTGTTGGCTGCATTGCATCCCCTCCCTTCCGCTTTGACACCCCACCCTTTCCCCTTCAAACTCGAAGAACCATGTCGGACTGGAGTGCACGGTGCAGGGCCTTATACCATTATAAACACCTATCTAGCCCTATCTAGGACAAAGTATTGTCGACCTTGTTGAAAGTACTAATCTTGTACCTTGGAGTACATTAAGGATTATTATAACTGCTATCTTGTGTAGCAATTTCCTTATTTTTGTGAAAACTGCTATTTTATATAGCAAATTGCCTTAATTTTATTATTATTGCATTAACTCATGTTAAAATTGCTACTTTTATAGCAAATATCCTAATTTTTATATTAAATTGCTATTTTATATAGCAAATTGCCTCGGTTTTACTGTCTAATCGTCATTTTGGATACCATATAAGGTACTTTAGTATTATTTCCTCCAATGTTATCATCAGTATACTAATAATATTGTATCTAGGTAATATGGTCTTTTTACCATTTTACATCTTACCATTATCAATTTTCCTTCAATAGTATACAAACTATTTTTCATTTACCGTGCACTCCCTCTGGTCCAGGGGAAACAACCATTGTAGACTTCATTATCACAATTACCTCCCTTAGTACAACTGAGTGACACCACCCCTGCTGGCTCTTCTTTTCCCCCACCCACATCGGCCTACACTTCCATAAAATCTCTCCTTCTTTCAACCCTCCAGGGTGGCAACATGTATTTTAAATATATAAATGCATATAGTCCTGTACATATTGTAAATAATGTACATCTTGTACAAATTTAGCTGTCTTTGTCTCTTTTTTAACTGTAAAGTACATTGTCTTACCCTTAATTTTTATGTGGCCCTATGAAGGTGACCGTTTGGAGACACGTAAGTTATTGCCCTTAACATATAAGGGTTTATTACTAAACCCACTTTTAAATATTGTTTTAATGCCACTCTGGGGGGATCTCTCTTTTCCATAGCCCAATCCTTCTTAAGTTCCATACAGACAGGGTCTTATGTTGGAGCATTACGGCTATATTCCCTGTCTGCAAGTGTTCAACATTGAGCCACATACATAAACTTGTACTCATTATTTTTTTTTTTTTTTTTTTTTTTAACAACTCAATACTCAATTGCAATATTAATATATAATTGAGAGTTACACACTCTATGTGATATCATATATTGTCTTTTTTTTCCTTTCCTTCTCATATAATTGCATTTGCACATGCAACTTCACTCTACATTTGAGAGCTGTTAAATCAGGCTCTGGCATCCCTATTAATAAATGTTCTTAGATATAAACATATCTCTCTTATGATTAGATCTTGTTGTTTGGCGTTTAGTTTAAACTTTAAACATACACATAAAAATGGTACTTGACTATGCATGTAAACATATTGTGGCAATGTTCAACCACTTTGTGATCTGGAAAACCCTCAAATATTATTATTTTGTTACACAAACATATTACACATCTGTGTATTCCTTTTTCTATAATTAATATATTAAAATAGTCCTATTTGGATTCAAACATTTAAAACACAGATCACAAAGTCTAAAGACTCCAACAAACCCATTGCAGTATATACTGAACAGTGGGTCTGGTAATGATGCTGCCACATACAACAGTATGTGTGTTTTCACCATCTTTACTTATAAAAATTGGGCTATTCTTTCTCTCTCTCCTCCTTAAAAAACAATACAAAGAATAACATACAATAACAACATCTTATGAATGATAATAAGTAATAATAAGTACAGTAACGTAACAAAAACATAGTAATCTAATACTATAAAACAACTCCAAGTCCTTTTGGATTAACTCATTCTTTTTCTTTCATTTATATTTTTGCATATAAACCATTACTGTTTACTTTTTTTAAAAGTACAAAGTCAGCCGTGGGAAAATCTATTTTTAAACGGATTGACCTACTGGCAATCCTTAATAAGAAATTTCGGCCAATCAGCGTCATCGTTATATAAGCGCATCAACCAATTAAAACGCCGCTTTTTAACCGCGTTAGGCCTATCCACTGTAGAGCACTGCGTCTTTTTAACGCTTTATATAAAGGTTATATATTTTTAAACCAATAGATTTTTATTAAGGCACAGCACCAACACTGCAAAGTTTTATATTTATACCAATGGTACAGCCCAGTAAAATCGAGCTGTCCATTTTATGGCCGTTTTCAGCTTTTTATGCAGAGTTCTATGTTAAGCAGTGTGCTCGGGCAATGGTTTTTAACCGAAGTCCCGAGGGTAAATAACCCCATTAGTCAGTTAGAGGTCGCAGTTTTCATCCAATCTATGAAATTTGGTCAGAATGTTTATCTTGATGAAATCTGGGATGAGATTGTTTTTGGGTCATCTGAGGTCAAATACAAGGTCACTAGGTCAAAAACTAGGTCAAATAATAGAAAAACTTTGTGTAGACAATACAGGTAGCAGTTTTCATCCAATCTTTATGAAATTTGGTCAGAATGTTTAATTTGATGGAATCTGGGTTGGGATTGTATTTGGGACATCTGGGGTCAAAAACTAGGTAACTAGGTCAAAAACTAGGTCAAATAATAGAAAAACCTTGTATAGACAATAGAGGCGTAGTTTTCATCCAATCTTTATAAAATTTGGTCAGAATCTTTATCTTAATGAACTCTGGGTTGGGATTGTATTTGGGTCATCTGGGGTCAAAAACTCTGTCACTAGGTCAAAAACTAGGTCAAATAATAGAAAAACCTTGTGTAGACAATAGAGGTCGCAGTTTTCATCCAATCTTTATGAAATTTGGTCAGATTGTTTGTCTTGATGAAATCTGGGTTGGGATTGTATTTGGGTCATCTGACGTCAAAAACTAGGTCACTAGGTCAAATAATAGAAAAACCGTCAACAATTTTGTGTGTAGACAGTAGAGGTCACAGTTTTCATCCAATCTTTATGAAATTGGGTCAGAATGTTTATCTTGATAAAAACTGGGTTGGGATTGTATTTGGGTCATCTGGGGTCAAAAACAAGGTCACTAGGGTCAAATAATAGAAAAACCTTGTATAGACAATAGAGGTCACAGTTTTCATCTAATATTTATGAAATTTGTTCAGAATGTTTGTCTCGAAGAAATCTGGGTTGGGATTTTATTTTGGTCATCTGGGGTCAAAAACTAGGTCACTAGGTCAAATAATAGAAAAACCTTGTGAAGCCAATAGAGGTCACAGTTTTTATCCAATCTTTATAAAATTTGATCAGAATGTTTATCTTGGTGAAATCTGGGTTGGGATTGTATTTGGGTCACCTGGGGTCAAAAACTAGGTCAATAGGTCAAATATTAGAAAAGCCTTGTGTAGATAATAGAGGTCACAGTTTTTATCCAATCTTTATGAAATTTGGTCAGAAGGTTTATCTTGATGAAATCTTGGTTGGGATTGTATTTGGTTAGTCAGGTGAGCGATTCAGGGCCATCATGGCCCTCTTGTTTTTTAATTGACCAGTATTCTAAATGTACAATTTTTTTTCAGATTCTATGCGCTAGATGGTGAAGGGTTGCACTACATCAAAGAATTGAACCAAATCTATGCATACAATTTCACCCACAACCACTGGTCATAGGACGGTTATCACAAAACAAGGCTGCGTTCTTCCCAGAAGCCCAGGATGGCAAGAACGTGTACATCAGCGTGAATTGTAAGCACAGTTTGCTAATGGACATTTTGCATTTGCATCTTGACACCTTTCAGTTGAAGAAACTGGAGACAAAGCAACTCAGTGCGCGTTATTTTTACAGCGCCATAGTATTGCCTTTAAAGCACATGTTCATTTTTGGTGGGAGCCCTAACTTAGTAAGGGATGGTGTTTATGCACCATAGATTCTATTTGCACTGCACAAGATCAGACTTCCACACACTTTGCCAAGCTGAGTGGAAATCAGCTGGGAGAAGTTGTGCGTGATTTCCTGCGCTGAAAAGGTGCTGACCCTGCGAATCTGACTCAGATGTGTATGCCATGGCGTTTCATTTATCAAATCCATTTGTTTTAAATTGGTGCATAGCAGAGCTCCAGATAAGGGTCGTATTTTCGTAATTACGAATTAATTGCAAGTCCGTTACGTATTTATTTTAAAATCTTGTTGTACCATTAAAAATTACAAAATCAAGTTACGAATATTATTTTTACATCGGTTCTTATCGATTTTTAATTGAGATGTTTTCGCGTATTAAAGATCTTTGCGGTGCTTATCTAGAATGGTTATCGGGTTTGTTTAACAAAGCGCATTTTTCCAATAAAAGCGGCGTATACAGTCTATCTGTCAAAAAACAATGGCGGCGCCCAGAGAGCGTCCTAAAAAGCTGCAAAGCGCCGTGGCTCATCGTTGAAAAGATTGAAGGGGAGACCCGTTTAAATTGTGAAATATGTAAAAATTCATCTAAGGCATGCAATCTAAGCACAGTTTGGGCATATGAAGGTATTTGAAAAATAAAATTGTATAATACTGAAAAGACACTGTTAAACTCGTATAAATAAAGTTGCTAGTATGTTTATTTTGATTTTTTTGCATGAAAATAACCATTATCATTTATTTTTAGGTCATTTATAAAAAATAAGTATTATTTTCCAAAACTAAGTAGTAACGTTAAGAATAAAATTTCAGAGTTAAGAATTCTTTTTGAAAATCTGGTAGTAATTTAAGAATTTCACAAAACCTTATCTGGAGCTCTGCATAGGTAATGGTTATACGAAATGTTACGACATATCTTAGATCTTTGTTTTGGGTTTTTAACTCACCAGAGCACAACATATTCATGATGAGCTTTTGTGATTGCCTTTGTGCGTTGCCTGTCATCAACAATTTAGCTCTCTAACACTCGAGTCCACATGTATTGTCCAATCTTTACGGAACTTGGTCAAAACATAAGTCCTAATGATATCTCAACTGAATTAAAAATGAATGTTTCCAGTTGGTTGAAAAATATGGCCATTTGGGGGCATGGCAGTTATCCTCAAATGGCTGTGGTAAAGCCTTGTTAACACTCTAGAAGTCTTATTTATTCTCCAATCTTCATTAAAGCTGGGTTGAACATTTATTCTAATGATATCTGCTGAGTTTGAAAGTGTTTCCAGTTTGTAAAGAAAACATGGCCGCCTGTGGGAGGGGCATTTTTCTCTTATGACTATTGGAAAACCTTGTTAACACTGTAGTCAAATTTATTGCCCAGTCTTCATGAAAGATATATCAGCAGATTTCTTCTGGATTGTTGAAAACCATGGCCGTCATGGGGGGGGGTCAGTTTACCTTGTATATGTTATTTTGACAATGAAACCTTGCAAACGCACTAATTTCCACATTTGTTAGCCAACTTTCATAAAACTTGGTCCGAACATTTGTCCTATAATCAAAGCTCGGCTAAGACTGAAACTCGGTGATAATAAATAGGTCACTAGGGTAAATAAAAAATCATGTATACACTCTAGTTGTTAAGTTTGAAAGTAGCAAGAGACAAAAATATAAGTGATGTTAGCCTTTGCTTTGATTTGTTTGTAAGTTTTTAATACATAGCAGCATTTGTCCTCACTACTTTGGGAATGGTGCCAGTACCGGCCAAATTGGCAAAATTGGCGGCCTTTTCATCCAAATTTGGAAATTTATTAATTATGCTAACAACTTAAGAAAACGTGTACAAATAATAAGTTGCATATTAACACGGAAGTGGTGAATGATTTCCTGCAAAATCCTTTCTTATCAACACTAAACGATGAGTTTATTCAACCAAACATTTTTTTTAAACTGAAGCCTGGCTTGAAAGTATAAACGGTCTTAATCAAGGCTCATGACCCTCATGTTCCGTAGGATAAACTGCCTCTGACTGAACAAGGTTTGTGTCAGTAGACTTGACCATTGTTGAAACTATGCTATAAACAACATATAACAAGTATGCACTGGACTTAATATTGAATTTGATACATAATCCCCAATTTTAAAAGTCAGAAATGTATAAATGCGTATTGATAATCAGTACCTGTAATTTTGTAAAGTGTCTAGAAAACTCCCTCTTCTAGTTTGTTAACAGTCCTGATACTAGAGACCAAGTCTATAGTTACTTTGCTAAGTAACATTCAACAATTGCATCCCTTCATTACTTTAATCGGGAGTAAAATTCTGCAAACTTTTCTTCATACATCATGTTGCCTTAATCGGTTAGTGTTCTAATCCGGCTTCCAAGCATCGAGTCAACTGACACAGCTTTTTACTATTCTACTCCAAGCGCAAATAGCGAACCCAGTAAGAAAACAGAGAGAGGTCACGCCCGTCTGTAGATCTGCCGCGGAATCATATGGAATTCTATGGAAATCGTTAGATGGAATTCCGTGGAGTATTGGCACTAACTTTCCATCCGATTCCACGAAATCAATGGAAAAGTGAAAAAAAAACAGAAGAGGGACTTGATATGGGATGGAATTCCATAAAATGCCGTGGAATTCCATAGAATTCCGTGGCATTCCATAAAATGCCGTGGAATTCCATAGAATGCCGTGGAATTCCATAGAATGCCGTGGAATTCCATAGAACGCCGTGGAATTCCATAGAACGCCGTGGAATATCATAGAATGCAGTGGAATTCCATAGAATTATATGGAATTCCGTGAAAAGCTATGGAATTAAATAAAAAGCTGAAATAAAATAGAAAAAAACAGATTATAGATTAAAGGCATTTCATTGATTTTGAAAAACAAATGTGAATGTAACTAAAGGTTTCATCATAGTAGTTAAACAAGAACAATATCTGGCATCAATCATTAACCACACACGTGCAGTCACAGTACATATTAAATCAAAGCGCTGAAGGCACTGAAGATGTTCGCTATTGCATAATTTAACACGCAATTCATTTTTGAAAATCAATCGCAAGTTTGAAATAAACACACGCCATTCAACTTTATAAAGTGTGTGTCATAGCGCACGGGTCGAGTTTTGTGTGCACTTTTTATCAGCCTTATTATTTCATAGAAATAACTCAGACAAAATAAAAACATCATGCTTTTTGGAAGTTCTGAAAGCATAGAAAGTATGATGAAAATGGTAATGATAACTTAAAATAAAGAAAATTTGCAGTCACCATCATATTAAAGGAATATTTTTTTCTAATATCAAATGACTATCACACCAAGAATATAAATTCATAATGAAAGTTCCGTGTACAAAACTTTTGATTTTTGACACCATATACAAATTCAAAATATACAACAATCTTCGTATCTTGTATATGGAGGAATAAAAGTATATAAACATTGCTGTTTATGCTTTACTTATTACCCGAGCAGTTCACACGGTGTCAACAATGCTAACATAAACATAGGTATAGAGCACTAATGCGCTTTTAGGCGTAGCTGTTTCAGTTTTCATCTTAGTGACTTTTACATAACGCCAACAGACACGCATGAATATTTGTGAATATTTAATAAGCTGATTCGAGATACAACCTCTGAATTTTTGCTACATCACTGCGTATGTGCTCAATTCAAAGGATGTAGCACTGTTCAGTGTAAGGAATTCCGGACTACACACTGTATGCTCAAACGACACAAATTGTGGCCCTGTTACAATTACGCGTTACAATCCATCTCGCAGAATTTCACTTTCGCCTCCAAGATGAGAAAACAATCATTAGCGAAATAGTATAGTGTCACGACAAGAGAAAATCGTTTAATTATCATACCACAATGTTTGCCGTACTTGGTCAGCACGTCTGGAAATCATTCCTTAATGTGTGGATAGGCTGCCATTATTAACAAGTTTGCTATTTTCAATTCAATTTTGTATCAAAAAGCATTGTTCTTAAATGTGGCATTTTCAATTCGCAATGAGATTTGTAATGACCCTCGTCATGCGAAAATGGGTCTTATTCCATATGCGCCCATCATATAAATAGCCCACTCAGCTATCTCTCCTTCTGGTAAGGAGAAACATAACATATTGAGTGATTTTAAAGCGAACAGCATCGCCTATGGCCTGACTGCGCAAAAGCACATGTTGGGTTTAACAAACGCTTGCAGAAACGCATAAGACCCATTTTCGCATGACGGCGCTATTGACGTGTGATTTAAATGTGTCAAAAGAAAACTGCGTTTAAATAAAATATAAACATACGATATATTTCGATAGTGAAGAAAGATACTCATAACAAGGCATATGAGGACACATATGAAGTGTAGAGCTGCAACGATTCGATCCGATTCATCGAAAATCGATTCGAAATGCTTCGATTCGATTACGATACCAAACCTACCAAATTCGATTCGATTCTTTAAAATATATACATATATACATAAATACGTAAAGAACGCTGTATTCTGACTGTTGATACGGGAAGGTGAAGGTTTTATGTTTACCTGTAATTAGGACCCGCGCGATTGGTTGCTTATTACTTTAGTCATCCAATCAATAAGCGCGTTACGGTCTACTTTCGGAAAAAGCGTCAAAATGGCTGAACAAGTTGTTTCCGACAAATTGAAATTATCAGATGCGCCTAAGTGTGGCAATATTTTGGGTTTGGTAGCCCTACCGATAAAGCAAAGTGTAAACTGTACTTCACGGATGTGGCGTACGCAAAGTCCGGCTTAACCACTAATCTAATGCAACATGTCAAACAAAAACATAACGTTGATTTAGCAGGACTAAGAGGTCGCACAAGTGCAACTTCTGAAGTCGCGAGCCAGAAAAGTAGTTCTATTTCTGTTGGAATTTTGTTAAGTTTATCAGAGAATGTGATTTGTCCTACAGGTAACAGGTGATGCTGTCATGTCACAATGGCAGACATGCTTATTGCGGTTTTGGGTAAAAGTATTATGTGATAGTACTACCATTCAACTGATTCCAGATACGTTCTTATGATTATTTATTTATTTTTTATATTATTGTGTAATTAACACAATCTTCTAGTCAGAAGTTTTTATATTAAAATTCCTAATTTGCTTTTCTTTTTAATGTGTTTTATTGAATTCACATTTGAACAGAAATGTTAATTTTGAGGCATAAGAGTGAATATATGATAAAACTAGGTTTAAAGATGAATCGAATCGAAAAAATCGGTATCAGAGTGTCTGAAATCGAAATCGAATCGAATCGAGCTGTTGGTGAATCGTTGCAGCTCTAATGAAGTGCTCTACCGTAGTATATATTTTATTTACTCACACTAATGTGTGGTTTGACAATGCTAACACACATTTCATGCGGTGAATATGCAGCTTACAAGTGAAAAACACAACACAATAGTTTAACTTTTGTTTAATTGTATTTAATTATTTAGAAAAGTAAATTGCTAATTTTATTTCAAAGTCAGCGTATACGCCGACTACATTTTTAAAGACATTTATTGTTATAAATATATTTAATATAATATATTAAGTTGTTTTCGGTTTTAGCGATTAAAAAGCATTTTCGAGGTTGCCTATAGTATGCCTGTAGTAATTGATGAACTCATATCCAACTGTCTATGTATTGAGAACTGTGAATATAAACAAGCTTAACCTTCTACTAACCTTCTACTATTGCATTCGTATTATTATTATAAATTGTTTGTTATATTCGGGTTTAGCAATAATGAAACTTTTTTTTGTCTATCGTATCGCTGAAGTTATTGTTGAACTTATGTTCAACGTTTTATTAATTGAGAATATAAATAAGCGTCAACTTTTTCCCGAATCTCTCAATTTACGACCTGCACTACGTCATTGAGTTGTATGCGAGAGCGTAACCTATTGCGTTGTTATAACCCGTAAACTTTCCTTTGTTTATCGACAGGCGCATCTATTAATAGCCTCATATCATGAATGCCAAAACAACCGGGAAAAAGAACCACGTGACCAAATAGGACGCAAAACGCAAATACCATGCGACTACGACTTTTATTATGTAAGAACGCTCCGCAAATCCTTTGAAGTCGGAGCCTTGTGATTGCTATTATGTAAATAATTGACCTCTAACTGAAGTAAGCAAAGGAAACGCAGCACCTAATTGACCAATTCCTTCTATGTGCGAAGGCAGATTGAATTTTACTAATGTATGGTTTGCCTATTATAACACACATTATAATGCGGTAAATATGCGACTAACAAGTAAAAAACACTATAATTAAACTTTTGTTTTGAATTAAGTTATTTAGAAAACATTATTCCAAACCTTAGGCCACGACTTTTTTTTTTATTGGTTTACAAAAATTATTTTGAAAATGGTCCATCGGGCGGTCGAAAAAAAAAAAAAAAAACATTGGAAAAAAAAGTTATTACTAATAACATCAGAACAAAGACAACATATCTTTTATAACCTTAACACAGAGACAAAAAATCAAATTATGCAATGAAACACATCTATATCTTTAAATGAAATGAGTCCTAACAGCACCTTTTGTAACATCAGGCAATTTTAAACACTCCATTACATGACATGCGTTCTTCTCTCATTAAAACGAAAAACTGCGCTTCATTTCCATAATTGGATGCGCACCATTACGCAATGCGATGCCCGTTGCATAAATCTTATATAAGATAAACTACTCATACACAAATTACCCGGTATGTGTTTGCTCTTACTCGACTTATGAGATCGTACATGAAAAAAAAATCGAGGTAGATCGATCCATGCGTCGTCGCGGTAATGTTTGTCAAAGTTGTTGTTGTCATGAAAACTCGTTGATTTACAACGCAAAACGTCTTATTTGAACTGACGCGAATTAATTTAATCATATTTGTCAACTTCGCTTTTGCTTTATTTTGATAATTTAATCCAAAGTTTAATGTTAGCAAATGTTTTTTTACTGGAATTGTAAACAAGGAGTCAGTTAAAGTCTTCCGAAAATGTGCAGTCTGTGTGAATTGACAGTTTGACGTCATCAAAGGAAAGCCGCTTTCTGTCGGAAGCAATTAAGCGACAAATTTCGCGCCGAAAAAATTGGCTTCCTTTGTCTAGCAATCAACATGCCGAACCAATCGTGTGTTGGTTTCTCAATTGCAATCCTCCAATTTAAAAAAGCACGTGCATAGCTCCGCCTTCGAATCTTTTGCAGAGAACGGAGGCGGAGTTTAACGGTTAATTGAGCTAGTGTTTTACGCAAGTTGAGTTCCGATTTGCCGAAATGACTCGGTCCTAAGCATTGAAACGACAAATACATTTATCAATGATTTTCCGAGATATACCGATTTGTTCCGATTTCCAAACTTTCTGTACAGTTCCTATAAACTATGGCGGACGTGTTTACAAAATTCCTAAACACATATATCGTAAATAATGGTAGTGTTTTATTGGATTATTTATACTAATTACCAAATACTTTTTTATCTACTATAATATCGGGTTTGTTTAATATAATTAACATGTTAAACAATATAGTTGCGTCACAGACTCGGAAATAAATTTTGATGGGGTCGACATTTTACTGACGCTGATTTTCTTATTGTCTGTAATTTTTACCCGAAATAAATTTTGACAAGTGCCCATAAAAGGACTGGTACATAATGTGTCACATTGAAAAACATCCCGATCTCTGCAATATATGTGAACCAATCGTTGATTGTACTTACTTGATTTTATTCGCAACCGTACTCAAACCGGATCGTGTTTTTTAATCGTTTCGCTCGTTTTGCAGTGCGGTCGGGAATAAAATATTTTTAAAAAAGACGATTTTCCGATTTTATTTTTTTTCCCATTTTCCAAAAATTAGGGTCGGCGGTTTTGTAAACCAAGAAATATAAAAGTCGTGGCCTTATTTCAAAACAGCAAGACTACATTTTTTAGAGAATATTATTGTTATATTTAAATGTTTTTTAACAATTTCAGCGATAATGAAACATTGTTGTATGTTGTCTATCGTATCCCAGTAATAATTGTTGAACTCGTGGTCAACGTATTATTAATTGAGACCTGTGAATATAAACAAGCGTAACCTTATACTACTGCGTTATTCTCACACGGACTCCCCTTTGTTTATCGCCAGCCTCAGATTTATGAATGAGCTGAGCGAAAATACTACGTCACGCACACGCAGCAGAAAGTGAACTATTTTAATCATTCATAAACAATCTCCTCCGCGACACGTACAATACGATCATTGTTTATTGATTCTTTTCTATAAAACACCGTTCGAAAATATTGAATGTAACACGATATTAATATAATGTTTCCATTTGTGAATACACATAATTGAAGAACTCAAACCTCTTGCATAAATTATACAACTCTTTCTTGCGCGGATACGCAACGGGTATTGGGTTAATCATACCTAGGCCGTATCGACTTGAATTTCACACTAAGCACTTTAGACGGGCGCTAAAGCGCCCATCTAAAAATGAGTGGTTTTACATTTTCATAAAGTACCAACTCTCTTAAACAGGCATGCACACACACATTCAAAAACACATCCATAAACATGCACGCATATACAGGTGAGAAAAGAAAAACTTATAAAAGGCACAATATAAATCATAGAAGTAGAATTTTACATTTCTCTTATGACAAGTATACTTCCTTTCTCACATATGTTCATAAACACACACAATTACATGCACACACACATCACGCACAATTGTTCTCGAGTTTTTTCTCATAAATTTTAACGTTCAACAACTGTTCCTTATTAATTCTAGAACATTTTCAGTATGATAACAGAAGTTCAGTTTTAGTTGATGTGTTCCAGTACAATTCTAGAAAAGTTCCAAAGGTTAACTTCAAATATTTAAGTCTGAAACCAACTTTCTAGAAAACAAATTCCCATGCAGACAGCCAGTATTCAAGTACTGAGCATAGTTAATAATAATACATAACAAATTAACAACTGTTGTAAATTTGTTATTTATTATACTATGCTCAGTACTGTTGAACACGGACTTTATTCAATTATCCAAGTTTCAAATTCCTAAATTAAATAAAATAAAATAAATTAAGACAAAAAACAAACACAAAATACAATTCACAAAATAAATAACTGGTCTTTTTTATACAAGAAGTAACCAAAATAAAACATGTCACCAGCCACAGACTGCCAGGCTTAACACAGAGGCTAGTTTTTAAAAATGTTTGTCCAAGTCTTCCACTGCCATTTTCCTTTTCTTCTGAGAATATTGAACACCAGTCACTGCCTCCGGGTTCTTTTTGGTATGAGGTACATTGTATACTGCTCACATGTGCTCTACAGAATAAAAAATCATAAAAATGTCTAAAGCAGAGTTATTTACATTCAAACTATAACAAGAGATTGCAAAGCAATATGGTCCCCAACCTGTTAAACTTCACTATTTTAAGTTTGTTAAATATATTTGTTGCCATAGCAACCAGAATTCTTGCATTATAAACAACATGAAATGACGTGCAAAATGTCCTTATTGTCATCTGTTTATGTTTCAAGTTTCATGAAAAAATACTTGGAACTTTAAAAGTTATCACAGGATCCAGAAAAGTGTAACTGACTTAGACCAATATATTGAATTCCAAAAAGACAAAATACTTTCAGGTGGTTAACATTAAATAACTTATCTAGCCCAGGGCATGACAATATTTACCATGAATTTGTGGCCCTGTAAGTCCTCTAAGTAAATGTGCTTAAAGAGCCGCTTTGCTGTTGGATTATTTCCCTGCCAAACTCTGCAGTATCTTCCATCAACCGGTCAATGGTAATTAAAGCACATAATGAAAATGTATAGGGAACGTAATTCATGAATTGTTTTAAATATTAAGTTGTTAAATGGTCTTTAGAAAGAGAACTAAAAACGAAGTGAATACATCGCAAAGCACTAAGCATAACTTAATTTGTTGGTATGATTAGTACAAATTTATTATTGCTATAATTAGAATGATGTGTGATTCTATTGGCATGAAAATGCACACTCAGATACCTAAAAACCAATTCCATTGGTTTAATTTTTTATTTACAAGCAAATACGTTGAATTGATATCCCCCGCCAATATGCTTCTGGACACATAAGTATTATATTTGACACTCAAACAATCATTTTTTAAAGATACAAAGGGCCATAACCCCGTTTTTAACAGATGGTGTACAATGCCATTTTGCGTGCATCATCCTCTTATCCATATATATACTCGAACCAGGTTTCAATGAAATCCGCCAAAGAACTTCAAGGATATGGCCTTGGACACACAAAAAAACATTTTTTCAAGATACAAAGGGCCATAACTCTGTTATTAACTAATGGTGTACAATGCCATTTGGCAGGCATCATCCTCTTATCCATATACATACTCACACCAAGTTTCAGTGAAATCTGCCAAAGCACTTCCAAGATATGGCTACGGACGGGGGATAATAATAAACATTAACACCATTAATGAGCATTGAGTGCTCAACATGCACAGTACAAAACTTCCTTAGCCTCAGTTTTATAACCTTGCATGATAAAATTCTGATACTACATTCAACGTTAATTTCTCCACATAGGTCTTATTACTTCCTTTTTCAACCTGCAAACTCCACTAAGTGAAAATTTGGGTGGCAGCTGCTTTTAAACTAATATTTGCCATACTAAAACCTCAAATATCACATAAAAAGGTCTACAATAATGTCATAAGAAGATTAAATTTAAAGGAATATTTAGAAATAATAAAAATCACAAACTTTCAGTTGTTGTTCTATTCCTAGACAGACTGCTCAAACACTGTATGCATCACTCTTTAGCAATATTTCATGTCATTTTCCAAATGATATAAATACATAAGTATTTTAAGAAAGTGTTTTTAATGGAAAAACTAATGAACTCTTCTGTTTGTTAAATTTCTTTAACTTTATTTTAACAAGTTAAACCAGTACATTGTCCACCATGTTTCATGTTTCAATCTAACAGGTAAACTTTCTGTATTTGAATTTAGCCAATTAGAAAAGGCTGTTATTATCAGATAGATTGTTATTTGACAACCTGGACTGGCTGAGTTTGATATTGAGAAAAAACAGTGTGTATACCACTTGGACAGGGTTAAGGAATTTAAACTTGTAGAAATTGCTTTGAAAGTAACAACTACTCCTACTTTTGCAGAACTACTACTTTAATTACTACAGCATCAACAACACCACCACCAACAACAACAGCAACAATAACAGCAGCAACAACAGCAACAACAACAACAGCAGCAACAACAGCAACAGCAGCAACAACTGCTACTACTGCAACAACTGCTACTACTGCTACTTCTATTGTTACTTCTATTGCTACAGAAACTGTTAATGCTACTACTTCTACTACTACTACTACCACCACAACCTCTACTGAGATAAAAAAAACTACTGCTACTACATCAATTACTACAACGACAACACCTACTACAACAACAACAACTACTACTACTAATACAGCTACTACATCTACAACAACGACTACTACTGCTGCTGCTGCTGTCGCTACTATGAAGTCTATTTGGCTATTTGTAAGTGTAAGGTGTTCTATATGTGTTTTTATTCCCCATTAGAACTTTTGTAGAACTTACCGGTTCTTAAAGCATTCTAGATGTGTTCTAGATCTACATTTTAAAACATTTTTAGAAATTTCTTGACCATATTTTGTCCTTGAAATGTTCTAAAAAGGTTCTTGAAATTATTGGAACAGTTTCAGTCCTAAGCCATTTTCCACAAATGTTCTGGATTTATTCTAAAAAAACTGTTTTGGAACAATTCCAGAACATACGTTTTAGAACACAAATATGGAACAGTTCCAGAACTGTTCCCATTTCTAGAACAAATTTATAATTATCTTTATTGCATTTTCTTTTAAATACAAAATACATGATGCAAATAAATTCATACATGTATTAAACTACAAATACATTTCAGACAACCAGCGAAAATTAAGTTATTTTCCATTGATTTCCATCCAAAAAAATGTATAAGTTATTTTCCATAACGATTTCCGTTGATTAAAATGGCTAAGTCCAACTTTCCATGGTGTTTTCCGTACATTCCGTGGAAATGCATGGAATTTTAGTCGAGATTCCGTGGAATTCCATAACAACTTCAGATGGAAAATTGGCAAGTGGATGGAATTCCATCAAATTCCATGGATTTCCATCGATTTCCGTAGATTTCCATAATATTTTCTATGGAATTCCATAGAAAAGTGCAAATGACTATGGCAGATCTACAGACGGGCAGGAGTTAACATCATCCTTTATTCTTCTATACATGGTTAAAACAAAAATACATAGAAAATACAAACATTAAAGAAAAGTACTTTTCCAGGAAAATATTTAACATTCTAATGATTTAAACCTAAATGAATTAATCCTTATCATAAATAATTATTAAATTTCTATTCTGAAATCTTATCTATAACCATAATGAGAAATAGCTTTGCAATTATTGTGCAAAGAAACAATCTGGTATGAGCCGCGTGGGTACAAAACCAGTGAGTAACCAAACGTTTTACTTACAAAGCATGAAACAATTTACTTGCACCAATAATGATATTTACTAGAACACATAAAAACCACTTATCTTACGCTGTCGTGGAACAGTAAAACATCTAAAGAGTAAAATTTTGTTTACCTTCCAAAAAATGCGGGAAACAGAAAAAACGATAGCAGGCTAACAACAACCTCAATTTCAGTGGTAACAAGCCATCTTCCACATATTCATTGATGTTCTGAATGTCCACAGGTTAAAATGGTAATTACTCAGATTTTGCTTATTATTTTGCTCCTTTGGAAATTTTAAAGCAGGACTTCCGAAGGCAGTAGTTGGAGAAATAATAAACATGATTTGGACTAGCCAAAACATGTTCATTTGCATCAATCAATGACCTGTTCAGGTTTCTTGCAATGTAGAGCTGAAGGTCCAGCCACTGATCAGCTGCATTGCCATGTTCTTCTTCATTCAACAATGGAGAGTTAACGTCAACAAGTTTCTCAATAGTGTCATCACCATATTCTGAAATTCTTATGTGTCTTTCTGTGGCCAACAATTGAAATCAAATATGTTAAACAGTGAATAAGGTTCTCCATCAATGTGCTTCTTAAACCTTTCCTCCAGGAAAATTTCTGAATCACAATATCTGCATTCACCAGCTCAAATGAATCTGTAAGCCTCCCTGATCCAGTTTCAGCCTTTTTTTAGCTCACTTGATTGCTCAGGTGAGCTTTTGTGACTGGTCTTTGTCCGTAGTCTGTCCGTCCGTCCACATTTGTTCGTAAACACTCTAGAAGCCACATTAATTGTCGGATCTTTATGAAACTTTGTCAGAATTTTCGTATCGATGAAATCTCTGTCAAGTTCGAAACTGGGTCGTGCCAGGTCAAAAGCTATGTCACTAGGTCAAAAAAAGGCAAAAACTTGTAAACACTGTAGAAGTCACCTTTCATGCCCAATCTTCACATAACTTTGTCAAAATGTTTGTCTTAATGATATGTTGGTTGAGTTCAAAAGTGGTTCCGGTCCTTTGAAAAACATGGCCTCCAGTGGGCTAAGCAGCTTTCCTTATTTGGCTATAGAGAAACCTTGTAAACACAATAGAAGTCACAATTTTTGCCCAATCATCATGAAAGTTGGACAAAACATTGGTTTTATTGATATCTCGGATGAGTTCGAAAATGGTCCAGATCGGTGAAAACATGGCCGCTAGTGGGCGGGGCATTTTTTTCTATATGTATATAGTGAAAACATGTGAACACTCTAGAAGTCACATTTTTGGCCAAATTTTCATGAAATTTGGTCAGAACATTTGTTTCCTTGATACGAGAGTTAAGTTAAAAAATGCTTCTGGTCAGTTGAAAAACATGGCTGCCGGGGGGGGGGGAGCAGTTTTCTTATATTTATATAGTAAAAAAAGCTTGTGAACACTCTAGAAGTCACATTTTTTGCCCAATCATCATGAAACTTGGTGAAATGATTGGTTTTATATATATCTCAGATGAGTTCGCAAATGGTCCCAATCGGTCAAAAAATATGGCCGCCAGGGGGGGAGGGCATTTTTCCTTATGTGACTAGAGAGAAACATATAGAAGTCTAATTTTTTGCCTAATCGTTGTGAAACTAAGTGAATACATTGGTTTTATTGATTTCTCGGACAAGTTGGAAAATGGCTCAGATCGGTGAAACACACTTTTTAGCTCACCTGATTGCTCAGGTGAGGTTTTAGAATTGGTCTTTGTCCGCCGTCCGTCCGTCCACATTTGGTTTGTAAACACTCTAGCCTTCACACTTCTCAAGCATTCTTTATGAAAGTTGCTGAAAAATCTCAGTCAAGTTTGATAATGAGCAAAATCACATAATTATTTCCATAATTATTGCCCTTAGATTGTCCAAATTTTCATTATATTATACAAAATCCTTGTAAACACTCTTGAGGTCACAATTTTGTTTCAGATTTTATGAATCTTGGTCAAAATATTTATTTTTGTAAGCAAAGTTTGATGTTTGGTAAGGGGGGGTCAACTCAAAAGTTCAGAAGGTAAAATCATACAAAAACACTCCATACACCAGAGTTTTGGTTCAATAGTGATGAAAGTTGACCAGGATGTTTGTCTGGACAAAATCTAGGTCAAGTTTGACGTTTGGTAAAGATTAAATAAACCGACTCCTCTCAGGTGAGCGAACTAGGGCCATCTTGGCCCTCTCAACTCCTTTAAACGTGCCACTTTCAGAAACACAGAAATTTCGAAGATGTTCTTGCCTTGTTTTCATTCTGCTGATGTTAGCTTTAAGCTCTTTGACTCATCTACCAATTTCAGACATAAGACATTTCTTTTAATTCCTGGGATATTTCAGAGACAATTTTTTAAAGATTTGTGCAATCATGCATAAAATGCAGAAGGAAAAGAAATCTTTCAGATTTGAGCTCTTCAACAAAACCTCTTGCTTTACTTCCATTATCATCACCCTTAGAAGTAATTTCTTCCATATGAATGCAGGTTATCTAAAAATTATCAAGGAGTGACCTTGCCTAGGAAGTAAGTAGTTAACTACAGTTAGCATTGATGCAATCAGGGTCATGATATATTTGGCCATCACATATTGGCCATCACGCTTTGGGCACTTTATCTGGAACATCAGTTTGACATGTTCTTTTCTTGTCCTTTTCAACAACAGCTCTACTTAAGCAGAGCATTTTGTAACGAAAATTGATGCAATAAACACAGCAACAGAATTTCCTATCTGATACTCGTTATTGACACACATTCTTTGTCCCCAATGCAGCAAACTTGCCAAGGCTCACACGTTTTGTTCGATTTTCAGCTAGATATCTATAATGTGCAGCTTTGAGACACAAAATAACAGCGTCTCTTGCATCTATCATTTTGCCCATTTGGGCAAAGAACCGGTACCAGTCCAATGGGGAAAAATGTGCGTGAAAAACTCTGAAATAGGGAAAATTTGCGTCATGAATAGTTCATATTGGGAAATTGATGTATTTGATTTTTCGCTCCCGAGTACATAAAAATTATTGATATTAACTAAATGTTGTCAAGTTATCAATATCATATTTACTTTGGTTCAAACCATAGAGCTGCATAGGGAAATGAACTAAATGTTGCATTTTATTTAAAAAAAAAGAAGAATATTTTGGAAACCTGCCATTGGGATTTTTTTGGACATCAATTGGGAAATTTGTTTTTTTTTTCTAATTTGGAAAGTGCCGTTTACAGTACTTTATAAAGAAGGAAAAAAAAGGCTGTCCGCTCATGCCAATCATTCATTTAAAAGAATTCAATCTTAAATACATGTATCTTGTACCAAAATGTGAACCTTGGTAAAATTGTTTGTTAATGATTGGTTTGCAACTCACCCAGGGGATATTGTGCACTCCCTATCTAAAGTGATGTGAGCCTGACTAATTTTGTCAGAGCATGATGATGTCCCTGAGAGGTTAACACTTGATGTGAAACATTGGATATTGTCACTGCAAAAAAAAAAATATATGTAATGAATTACAAGTAAAAAAAGCGAATTCAGAATTAAAAATGGTGTTATGAAATGTATTTTACATTATGAAATGGGTGTCTTTGACCATTTTGAGCAAAAAATGTCTGTTTTTCATTATTGAAAATGGATAACACTTTATTATGTGAACTGGGAATAAGACATCAAACTGGGAATAAGACATCAAACTGGGAATGGACATCATTTTGGTGATTTTCTCAAACAAAACTATTCATTTCATGATCTACATATATTTTGTAATATATTATCTATAATTTAAGCTTAATAAGAAATTTTCCATGACTTTTCATTAACAGTGATTTAATTTTTATCATTTAAAGTGTATTTTTAAACCGTGTCCATGCGATGGACACAGTTTCATTTCATGAGGATTTTTTGTTTTATTAATAAAAAATATAGTTTTGAAGTAAAATCAATTCAAATGATGCTATTATATATGCAAGTATATGTTTTAATTATAATTTGTAAAACTAGATAAATACAACAGATAAAACTGCATATTATGCACTTTTGATAAAACACAATTTATTCCCAAATTGAGGTCTTATTCCCAATTCACATAATACAATTGTCTGTGTTTAAATTGTCAAATGTCCATCCAGTGCCACTCACAAAGAAAGACATTGCAGTTGCAATAACTGGTATAACTTTCATCAGGATGGCAAGCCTTTCTTCTTGAATGATGAATAGTTCACAGGCCAGGCGGTTGTTGTTTTTGACACTTGTAATGTCCAATGGGTCTTCAGAAGCTGTGTCCAGTTTTGTCAAGTAGCCTTTCAGGATGTTTTTGCAAGTCAATCTTTCTTGGGTGTTTCAGTACAGTTTGAATAACAGGTGAAACTTTTTCCGCTGGCACTTTTAGACCAGCCAATTTTTTAACGTATAAACATATATCATCTGTTTACATGTTATGTTTCTGGTTTCAAGATTGAAGTTACTGTCGGTTACACGACTGTCCACTAATTCACATAACTTCAAGTCATTTTGTTCTAACAACAAATTAAGTCCTTTAATAGTTTCATTTTAAGTTAAAAAAGAGATTCACACTGCCTGTGTGTACCTTTCTCAAGTAGATCGCTTTTGATTTTTTTTGTGGTAAATGTTTGATTTTTGTGCTAACAGTTTTTTGTCTTTTTAAATGCCGAAATGACCAAGTACAGGGGGGTATTTTTTTGGAAAAAGGGGAAGACGCTGGACGCTGGTTAAAAAGGGAAAAAAGAGCACGAATCCTTGATCTCATTCATTAAAGATATTTCTTGTTACATTATGTGTTATGACCATTTGTATAAAAAAAATGCATTATTCTATATCCAATAAATTCATCCAATCGGCATTCTTCATATGTACCACGTAACCGTCCAATATATTCAGGTATTGGATCTTAAAAGTCTGTATTTTTTTCCATATTGGACAGTTGAGTACAAATGCACTAAGCAATTGTTATATAACGATAAAAGCCGTTACCGAGAAAAAGTTTCCGAATGTACTATAATCGACTCACACGGGAGCTTGTCTTGAAAATAGCATAGATGCAATTTAAGCATTTTACAATCAAAATTAAAATGAAACAAAGAGCTGAAGAAAGGGATATACATGTAGAATAAAAAGCTGATTAGACGTTTAAACTGTACAATACGTGATATATTTGGACTCGCACACAGTTTGAAGTCATATTGGACTTGCCTCTCGCCTAACGGCTCGTCCAATATGACGTCAAACTGTTTGCTCGGCCAAATATATCTCTGTATTGTACAGTGAAACGTCTAATAACCTACAATTATTTAATTGATGTTTTTCAAATGTGTATAATTAAAGGTGTTATCCTAAATCATTTTCAAATTTCATTATTCACGGCAAATTAAGAAAATTCTAGCAACAGAGACACGTATATCTCGTGTTTTTCATGTACAGTTGAAAATCATGCCAAAATTAGACTTCATGTATAACATCACGTAATTCTTCCTCAGGGAAAGTGTGGACTTTAATATTTAGATGCTGAATAACAATTTGGTAGCGCAAAGGTCTCTAATATCTTTTATTTTGGAAGAAAGTTGAAGAGCATTTTTTAATTTGTGGAATCTTTTTCTCTAACTAAAATAACTAGTTATTTACGCTCTACAGTGCTACATTCGTTGAGATATGGTCAGTAATAATCTCAGAGGGGGTAATCACGTGATAGTCAAGATGGCGACGTCCATGCCGAGACAGTCATTTTTTCGCCGTTTTATACCCTTTATTACTTCTGTTTATCTTTTAAATGACGCTCCCTTTCCAGCCATATCAGTAAAACTGTTATCAGCGTTTATTTCGTATTTAAATTCTCTTTATATCTCGACTTTACTCGGTGCAAATTTTCTTTGTGGAGCCCTAATTAGGTCATCCCGCTTAGAAATTTTGCACCAAGTAAAGTCGAGATATAGAGCGAATATTACTATGGAATAAAAACCAGTAACTTTCTTCCTTAAATGGCTGGAAAGTGAGCGGAATTAGAAAACATAATACAAGTAATAAAGGGTCTAAATCGACGAAAAATACCTGCCTTGGCATTGACGACGCCATCTTGTTTGTCAGGTGATTACCCCCTCAGAATCTGTGAAATGTACAGCTATTTGATACAGTTTCACCAGGGGTCGGCTTGTATTTGGCTGCCTGAGCGCTGATTGGTTGACGTGCCTACCAAGAAGAATTTGATTGACAGCTAGAAAAATCAATATTGGCCACTCGCTGAGTAATTCATTGAAAACAGTAGCTCTTAGGCCGAGTTAAGGGACTGACTGATTGACCGGGTGTTATTCCTCGTCAATTATTGTCAGTTTGCGTGATCAAAACTTACGATCGCAATTTTAAAGATTCAGGAAAAACAACCAATTTTCTGGCTATTTTAACCGACAAATTCGATCGTCAATCGGTTGATAATGACAACCCTGTAAAGGCGGGTCATTTAATGGATGTGTGGTACCCTGTTTGGAAGGATGGAGTCTGTTAGTTTGACTAAGAACCAAGAAGCAAACACCTGCTTAGTTTTAACATTTGCAATATATCTATCTACTTCTATTGCATGATAGTTGTTCATCATGATTGTGTAAGAATCAGTTTCTCATACTGTACCATCGCCTTACTATATCAGAATAATGAACAAGATTATGTACATTCATACTCATGAACTGCTGTCCATACAAAAGTTCTACAATTATGGTAAAAGCTCACAGCAACATATTTGCTGGATTTGATTTATTAGTCACTTGCATTTGGCAGTAGACGTGGTAAAGAGAATACCCATGGTCATAAGCCTGAATATGTTGATTCTTGTAAATTTTCCGTGACCCACACCATTCCTCCCTTCCCGGAACGTAGGGCTCCTCTCACAGTCTTCCACTGGCTAACTGTGGTTAGGGGGTAGTCTAGTCTTTGCCCAGACACAGTACCTCTGACTCAACGTGGCCAGTGACAATGTCATCTGGAACATAACTCATGTTAAAGAGGTTGATATTCTTTAGTAGGGGCAGTTCAATCGTAGATGTTGTCAATGTTTGCGGAAAGGAACGGCTTGTACACAGAAAGATTTCTATCTGTTCATTAATTGGAACTGTTATTTCATTCCTGCTATCTTGAAGTTTGGTGATGCGGTCCTTTGTTGTATTATGACCGGTATAACAGGCTTCCTGAAAAGTCCCAAAAATTGCCTGTCAACTAAAGCTGCAACGATTCACCAACAGCTCGATTCGATTTCGATTTAAGACACTCCGATATCGATTGATTCGATTCATCTTCAAACCTAGTTTTATCATATATTCACTCTTCTGCCTCAAAATAAACATTTCTGTTCAAAAGTGTCGCGTACGTAGATATCTTGGGCATTTGTCAAATTGTGTGTTTGGTTGATATAGTTTGGTTGGTTCAACAGTGTTTTAAAAACTGTTGAAAGTGTGTAAAATTAACATTTGTAAGGAATATTTTGCAAGAAACTGACAATTGTTTTTCAAACTATGTCAATATTTCAATAAAACACATAAAACAGAATAGCAAATTAGGACTCAATTTTAATATAAAAAATCTTCTGACTAGAAGATTGTGTTGAATACACAATAATATAAAATTAAATAAATAATCATAAGAACATCTGGAATCAGTGGAGTGATATTACTATCACTATTATACATTGCACTTATATTCAAAACCGCTACAAGCATGTCTACCATTTAGCCATGCAAGCATCACCTGTTACCTGTAGGACAAGCACATTCTCTTAAAAACTTAACAAATTCCCAACAGAAACAGAACCACTTTTCTGGCTGGCGACTTGAGTAGTTGCACTTGTGCTACCTCTTAGTCTTGCTAAATCAATGTTATGTTTGCATCCGTTTACACTTTGCTTTGTCGGGAGGGCTACCATCCCGGAACCCAAAATACTGCCACACTTTTGATTTTAGCTTCTTAGGCGCATCTGATAATTTCAATTTGTCGGCCACAACTTGTTCAGCCATTTTGACGCTTTTCCGAACATAGATCGTAACGCGCTTATTGATTGGATAACTAAAGTAATAAGCAGGCAATCGTGCGCATCGTAATTACAGGCAAAGATAAAACCTACACCTTCCCGTATCAAATAGTCAAAATACAGCGAGCTTTACTTATCTATGTATATGTATGTCTATTTGTTAAAGAATCGAATCGAATTTGGTAGGTTTGGTATCATAATCGAATTGACTCATTTCGAACCGATTTTTGATGCATTCGATCGAATCGTTGCAGCTCTACTGTCAACCGGACAGGCTGATGGAAAAGTTAGCCTGTCTGGACACAAATTCCCCTGACCTAACAGCATGAGTTTATAACTGAAAAATTAAGTAAAGTTTAACTCATATTTATTGCAATGTGCAGCCTGTGTATACACTTGATAAAGTAAAACACTTGCGTGTTCTAGTGATTACAACTTTTATATGATTGACAACAGCTTTAGATTCTAGTCAGACTCAAAACAAAATAACATAAGACAATTGGTGTTGCCTTTTTCATCCTGAAAGTCAAGACCATCATCAGAATCACATTCAGAGTCTTCGTCACACAGTTTTGCAATGTCATTGTCCATGGTAAAATGAGGCTGCTGCATGGTTGCATTCTCAGGCAAAGACTCAACAATACTTGGTTTTGATTCACTATCTGATTCGATGACCACAGAAGCTGACGATGTGGATGGGGCATCTGTGCATTTACTGTCTTCTTTTTTTCTCTGATAAGTTGGCTGACGTCTTGTCAAAGGTTCCGCCTGTAATTAAACATACGATGTAGATGCAGGTCTCGTTTTGAATGCAAGTAAATTGCTTATTTACTCACTTTTATCAACTGGCAAATAATATATATATGGAAAACAATTCCTGAACATAATCAATACTTGTTATTTATAATTTATAAATGATCTTCACTCCAAATGCATTACATTACATGCGTTACAAATGAGTTTCCGACGTTTCCAAAAGCCGTTCGTAATTAACGGAGTTTACCGATCACATATTTCTTTAGTGTTAACATAAATTCATATGATTTTGCATCAAAGATATTACATACTACATTGGTTAAGTATCTAGCAACATTAATTATGTTTTACGAAAGTTTATTCATGGTAATTAAGCAAAAATATAGCCTACTTAGTGAGTGGAAGTCAGTTCATCCAAGTTATATAAGTTGACAAATTTACGACTAAGGGAAGTAACCAATGAAGCTAAAGACAATTGAAGGGAAGTTACGAAACCGAAAACTCCTTCATAGCTGCCTCCTGCCGCTCCGAGATGGATGTGTTGTCCAGGGGGCCCAGCATCTTCTGCATCACAAAAAACGCCACCAACTCATCCAGCGTAACTGATTTTCCCAAGAGCCATCTTCCAGCCTGACTTAATGCACTCCTCCTCTCTCTGAGTACTCGCTCATCAGTAGGATCCAGCGTTTCGCTGAATATGGAAGGGATGTGCTCAATAAAAGCATGAGCATTTAAGTACTTCGCCTCTTCCATACAACCCAACACCCAGCATGTCTTTTCCATCCCGCGATTCCTACGTTTCTTTTCCACCTCCTGGCCCTCTTCAGCCTTCTCTTTGGCGTGGGCAAGGAGATCGCTGGTCTTAACCCTTTTTAGCACTGGCATAGAAATTACCAACTCCTCTTCTCCCTTTACCACCGGAAAATTCCCTTTCAGAATTCCTACTGGGTGCTCCGGGTTCTTGATCTGTACCTTACGAGCGGGCTCCACATCGCAACGACTACAAGTCTTGGGACGTGCGTCCACCCACTGGACCCGATGAGGCTGATCCTCAGAAGAGCTATAAGCCCCTTCTGATCTTGCGCCTTTCTAGAGAGCAGACCGTACAGAGAACTCCGGGTTTTTCATCGGAACCATGCGAACGGGCTCCTCCACATCGTGACGACTATAAGTCTTTGGACGCGCATCCGCCCACTGGACTCTAGACTGGTCCTCAGAAGAGCTAGAAGCCCCTTCTGAACTTGCACCTTTGTCTTTCTGGAGAGTTGACATCCCTGAAACATCCAGGTTGGAGCTACAAGCCCCCACCGCTGATGTGTCTTGTAATTCAGAAGTGAGGTCCTTGGTTGGACTACAAGTCACAACCGTGCCGTCCACTTCCATGGGCTTGGCCTCTGTAGTGAGATCCTTAATCGGACTACAAGTCACCACCCTGGTTTCCACTTCCATGGGCTAGGCCTCTGTACTTGTGGGAGCTTTCCTTATTTCAGGAGTGTGAGAGGAAGACTTCAGGAGTCGAGGCGACCTACGAGGACTTCCCGGACTGTTACTGTTATAAAGTAAACCTAGTGGTAATCTTAATACAACACTGTAGAAACTGGCCTGGGATTGGGAAAATACCTACTCCTAAGAACACATCTTGTATGGTCTACGACTGGATCAGAAGAGAGCGTGAAACGCAGTTTGTGAACCCAACTTCCGCAAGAGTGAGGGTAAAACCTGTGCTTACTATACCCGCCAGTACCGTACTGGATACGTCACAACAGTAGCTTTTGTAACTTTGAGAGATAGAGATCGGGGTATAACTTTTGTAGGTGATGCTGTATCTGGTCATTTTCAGCTTACTGTACAGGTTCAGGTGTTCTGAAGGGGGTGTCTTTTAGTGTAAGCCTCTGAAATCTCTCTTTCACAATTTGTTGTACAGGTTGGATGGTTGATTCCCATGTGCCTTTCAGTTCTGGAGTTTTACGGATGGCATCTCTTATTTGTGCCATGCTTCCACAGGATTTGAATTTGTCTTCATCTTCAGTTACATTTCTCTCAAGTGCACAGTTTTGTAATCCAAGATTCAATACGCCCATTACCCTTTCTTCTGGGTTAACCCAACTGTGCCCTGGTGCACATCTTCCTAAGATACACCTATCTAAATTCAACTCCTTGAAAATACAAATTGTGCCACATTTGACTGATTCTAAAGTGTTTCTCTGATCAGTGCATTCATCAGAAAACTTCAGTAATATGCTGGGAAAGCTTGGTCTTTGTTTTAGGATGTTGAAGATAGCTATTGCATTCCTGAATGGGGATGAGATTTGGGTAATAGAGTCATTCACTATCACATTGACCTGCCACCTGACTAGAATATTCTTCCTTGTGACCTCGAAGGAATACTCTTGTAAACTCCTTTAAGTCCTTCATCTTGTAAGTCCCGCACATGAGTGGTTTTACGCCACTGAACTTTCTGGAGAGTGCTTGGACGTCTATATTACTGTGATGCAAGCATTTTTAGATGCTCTGCTGAATCCAACTCAGGCAATGTATCTACAGTCTTTGGTTCAAGCACAAAAAATGCATTCAATATTGATGTAGTGTCATTTTTATGTCCCCCACTATAGTAGTGGGGGACATATTGTTTTTGCCCTGTCTGTTGGTTGGTTGGTTGGTCTGTTGGTCTGTTTGCACCAACTTTGACATTTGCAATAACTTTTGCAATATTGAAGATAGCAACTTGATATTTGGCATGCATATGTATCTCATGGAGCTGCACATTTTGAGTGGTGAAAGCTCAAGGTCAACCTTCAAGGTCAAGGTCATCCTTCAAGGTCAAAGGTCAAATATATGGGTCAAAATCACTAATTTAATGTACACTTTTGCAGTATTTCAATATTCAAGATAGCAACTTGATATTTGGCATGCATGTGTATCTCATGGAACTGCACATTTTGAGTGGTGAAAGGTCAAGGTCAAGGTCATCCTTCAAGGTCAGAGGTCAAATTTATATGTGGCCCAAATTGCTTATTTTATGAATACTTTTGCAATATTGAAGATAGCAACTTGATATTTGGCATGCACGTGTATCTCATGGAGCTGCACATTTTGAAATGGTGAAAGGTCAAGGTCATCCTTCAAGGTCAAATATATGGGTCAAAATTTCTCATGTAATGTCGCTTCTGCAATATTGAAGCTAGCAATTTTATATCTCAAGGAGCTGCACATTTTGAGTGGTGAAGGGTCAAGGTCATCCTTCAAGGTCAAACGTCATATCTGGGGACATTGTGTTTCACAAACACATCTTGTTAATCGTACTTTCGCTTATTTTCTGTCTTAACGGGTAATGTATCAATCATAATCATTTTGGCGCTTGCGTAGTAAAAAACGTTGAAATTCAAGCCTCTCGGGGAACCAGTGCTGATCAAGCTTGTCGAGTTGTCATTGAACGACAACTGACTCGCGTATTGGTTCGCAAATTTAGCCGAATATATAGGAGATTTTGGTGTGACGTCACAGAAAGGGTTTTTCCGTTACTAAAAATAGATTGGCCGTCACCTCTAGATCGCGGCCATTTGCATTGCTTACACTTCACAAATCAATTGTCCATTGTTGGCACTTGTAACGCATTTTTATAATGGGAAAGGAATGTATTATTGTTGGCTGTACTAACAGAGACACTGATAAGCAGGAAGGCCTGAAGTTTCATAGACTTCCAAAGCAGGAAAATAGACGAAAGTTGTGGTTGCAGGCAATCAATAGAAAGAATCCCAGTACAGAAGAATTTTGGATTCCACGGGATGATGGAGCGCGTGTTTGCAGTGAACACTTTATTGAAGGTAAAGTAAAGAATTTTCTTTTGTGAACAATATCTGATTCTATAAAATTTAATCAATTACTAATCTTGCTTTTCAATATTTTTATGGAAGTTGTAGCTGTATATAGACATCATGAACATGAAATTTCCGCTCGAATGGCACATAGTAAAATGCCTACATGGGGCAAAAAGGTCTTGCTCATTCATGTTGTAAAATATCTCAAGCAAATACTATTATAACAACTTTAAATGTATGCAGGAGTGTTTAAACAAGTTTTCTTTTTTATACTTTAGGGAAAAGTTATGATGCTAAGAGTCCTGATTATGTCCCATCTGTCAACATGGGATACCACACACCACTCGGAAGCCTGGATCGGTATAACAGACTCCTGGGTCGCAAATCAGTGCAGCCTGTCAAGCGATAACTTCCCTTCGAAGACTCACAAAGCTGGGCAACAGATACAACCGCTGCAGAGGCTCTGCTAGACCTGTCGTCTTCAAGATCCCCATCCCCAGATGAAAATGGTAAACATCCTTTTTTGTATGTGTGTTGAAATTCAGTTGTCTTTATGTGTGAGAAAATAACATCCCAGGTGTGTTATGTAATGTTACATCACTTATACATAGAATAATGGATTTAAATAACATATAATGCATTTAAAGCTAATCTTTTAAGCAAAATTCTTTAATGTTATTATTTATCTCTGATTCTGACTTGTTTCAGACCAAGGTAATGGCCATGAGACCTGCATCAAGTTGCTTGCCGAAGCAAATATAAAGGTCAAGATGGTGACCCAAGAGCTCAACCAACTCACACTTGAAAACTACAGTCTTCAAACAGCGAGGATTTGCACCAGGTATACACGACTGAACGAAGAGGAAATCAAGTTCTACACAGGACTGCCTTCCAGTGCGGCATTTATGTGGCTTGTGAGCTATGTAAGAGACGTTCTCACTAAATCACTTTTTTTGACAAGTGAGGATGTTCTTCTACTGGTTCTTATGAAAATAAGAATCAACCCTCCACAGAGGGACATTGCATTCATGTTTGGGATTTCAGAGACAACAGTAACAACTTACTTTGATGTCGCTATACCTGCCCTTGCTAAAAAGTTAGTGTTTCTAGTGAGGTGGACTTATGTCTTGTCGGCCACACTGTTTTAAAGAAACATTCCCAAGATGTGTGTCAGTAATTGATTGCACGGAGATATTCATTGAGGCCCCAGCTGACTTTGAAGCCAGGAATGCTATGTACAGTATGTATAAACACAACAACACACTGAAATACTTTGTCAGTATAACACCGGCTGGAAGTGTGTCGTTTGTGTCCAAAGGCTACCCTGGAAAAACATCAGACAAGATCTTGACAAATATCTGTGGATATTTAAACTTCATCGAGAGCGGTGATGTTGTGTTAGCAGATCGCGAGTTTCTCATTGCGGATGAACTGAATGAGCTTGGTGCAGAGCTTGTGATACCCGCAGTTACTCGTGGAAAGACAAAACTGAGTGCACGAGAGGTTGAAAGGGGGAGGAAGATTTCCAACGTACGAATACATGTTGAACGGGCTAATGAAAGACTAAAAAAATTTCGAATCCTGTCAGACAGGATGCACTCGAATCTGGTTCCACATGCAGACTGTATATTTACAGTTTGTGCTGCGTTGGTCAATCTGCATCCAAATTTAGTAAACTGACCTGCAAAAGCCAAGAGAACATCTTTGGTACTCAGGGTACTAGGGTATTGAATAAGGATTTAACGTTACAACTGAAGCCGTATAATTAAAATCTGTTGGGCACGCTGTTTTTATTAAATTTAAATCATTGATTCATTGACTGCTTAAATTATAAGACAGCCCAAAAAGATGTGCACAAGGATCTAAGGAATTTATTAAAATACATGTACTTTGATTTACATGCTTTGAGAATACAATAAATCTTAATTGTGTTCTTCACAATTGCATGGAATATAAAAGGATGCTCTGTATTGTGCATGTGCTTTAAATCATACTTTGTTTTGTTGTCTCATACGCTTGTTTGAAATAAAAGTGCGGTTTTAAAGACACGAAAAATGGGTTTTTATAGATATTAGCACATTTTTTGAAGAGGCATGTGTACAGATGGCTAAATTAAGCTGTTTATGCAAATGTTAGCTGTCTTTTGTAATAATTTGTACATGAGGCTGCATAACAATCTGTAAACAAGTCCCTTTAAAAATAAGTTCTTAGCCTTTATGTGGGCTTCATATGTAATTGCATTAATGAAACAGCGATAGGTAGATTTTTTTACTACATTTAAATAAAAACAAATATTGTAAGAACATATATAGTTTATTTCATATATGATTGCTTAACATAATATGGTGAAATATCCAAACAGTTTGCTAGCACATATACACATCATAATTTACATTGAATAAATAGCTTTATCTAGATTTCATGCTTAAATAAATAGAATATTTTGAAAACTGTATGTCATATGGGTTTTATATTAACAATGCTGCTAAATGCGAGGCATAGGTATACGAATCACTAAACCTATGTTTGAACCGAAAACAGATTTAAAGCACATTAGTATA
Source organism: Dreissena polymorpha (assembly GCF_020536995.1). Taxonomy (NCBI): domain Eukaryota; kingdom Metazoa; phylum Mollusca; class Bivalvia; order Myida; family Dreissenidae; genus Dreissena; species Dreissena polymorpha. The sequence goes on from NC_068358.1 coordinate 11,863,900, forward strand.
AGAATTATGTTGGAACTTGTTTCTAGTACAAGAATAAAGCATAATTTATTCTAAATTAATAATTTTATAAATGAACAAAATCTGTAAGTAAAATAATGTAAGTCAAATGGTATTCATATTGAAAGGGTTGACAAACATGAGACAGATTTATTCTGCTTAACACAATTTTCACACAAAAAAACAGAACAAAACAATTTTGTACAGACCAAGGCTTATCACAGTTTGAGTAAATTATGTAACGAAACAATTCATGACTATATGAGTCGTGTTATGAGAAAACTGGGCATAACATGTGTGTAAAGTGTCGTCCCACAATAGCCTGTGCAGTATGCACAGGCTAATCAGGGATGACACTTTCCGCCTAAATTGGATTTTTGCTAAGAAGAGACTTCATTTAAACCAAAAATGTTATAAAAGCGGAAAGAGTGCGGATTGCACAGGCTAATCTGGGACGACACTTTACGCACAATCATTATGCCCAGTTTTCGCAGAACAAGACTCATATCATGACTAAACTTCTGTGCCTTATATGACTATTCATTATTCAAGTTACTATTTACACCGAGCACAAACCCACTTGCCCCTGGGCTTTCTTTTAATGTTTACACAACCATAATGGTACCAACCCTTCAGGCATTGTTCATTGGAGCACATTATCATCTTACCATATTCAGGTTCATTACAAATGCACCAAAGCACATCACTCTCTTTGTGTTTAATAGCAGTTGTTTCCTTGTTTTTAAGGCACTGAGTCAATATCTTGGTCACAAGGTAATTATTCAGAAAATCTTGACAACATTTTTGAAGCTTGTCAATAAACACATTGTCCCTGAAAATGTGTACAATTAGCATCGAGTTTCCAGAGGCTGGCTGTGTCATGATGACAAAATTGTACCACATACACAAACAGTTGGAATTGCACTTGTGTGTAGTCCTTGTGTCCAGTTTTAAGCTGCATGTTTCCATTAATACAAAAGTCCTTGTCTGATAGTGCAGCTTCTTGTATTGTGGCTCCACGGTGCTTGAAGGGACACTTGATCTCTAGGGTTCCTATTCCGCAACAGCTACAGCTGATAACTCCATCCGCTGAAGCACCAAAAAAGGGACATGTCTCATACACCATAAAACCCGACTGCACGCAATCAAAGTTGGTATGTTGACTTTGATGGTGCTTGGTGTACAGGTCACTTGCAACGCTCTTATTTTCCAGTCCCCACTTGATGCTCTCCTTGTTGCTCAAGTTGTAAGTCTTGTACCCAATGACCCGCATGACCAGATTGTCTCTGCAGGTTGACTCCCTCAAAGTCAATACAGCTTTAGAGGCTGTTATACGACCCTTCCTGTGATTGTACCAAAGTGGAGAAATGTGTTCTGGACCTTGGTCTTGTTGTATAGAGCGATGACCTGTTCTTGAGTTACCTTGATTTTACGTTGCTATCCAGTATACACATCTCTCTCTCTATTGCCGAGAATACCGACGATAGTCGAAGTATCAGGATTGAGCACGCCTGTTTTTACACACGTCCAAGATGGCGGCAAGCAGACGAGAAATTGCGATTAACGGCGAAAATAATAAATACCATTCAAATTAACAACAGATATCATATGGTCATTAGGGAATAATGTAATGCGTGTGTCAATTAACGCAACATACTACGTTTGAGATTTAAAAAAAATATTTATCAGAAATCTGCACAGTGAATGTGCGTCACGGAAATGAGTGTTGGAAAATTGTCTACTCACAAAGTTAAAGCATTTATTATAATAAGATGAGTATTGTTCGAAAATGGAAAGAGACAAACGTGTTTTCATTTATATGTTAGTGGATCTGTGTATAATCAGATTCATATGCGTATTCTGCTTTATTATATTTGTTACGCTGTACAGTTTAATGAAATAGCATTGAACTGAGGTTGTCAAGTGCAAAATATTGAAAGGTAAACCCAAGACCTATAGATTCTATAGGTCTTTGGGTAAACAAATAAAATATATTATTTTAACTCCATTTAATATATCATTAACACAACAAGAACACTTAAGGATGTTTGTCAATATTTGTTTGTTTTCCCTTAATGATATTTAATTTAAAAAAATGAATTAAATTAATAGCTATTCTTAAAGAGCTATGTCAAATAGTGTATTTAAGAATCTATAGATTATTGCAAGTTTAATATGCATGTGGATGGATATTAACTAAATATTGTCTTCATTGTAAGAAGACATTGAAGCAGTACTTTATAATAAAAATGCTGTCAAACATGCACTTACAAACAATTTTAATTCTGTTACTTATAATCATATATATAATGCTGAATGTCTCCCAATTTCATGGTTTATCGCACTATTTTTTCCAATTTCGTGGTTTATCGCGCTAATTTTCCCAAACCAAATGGCACAGGCTGTAACAAATCAAAGCAAAACAATCACTTAACAGATTTTATTATTAGCAACTAGATTCATCAAATGCTTTATGTACCGTTAAACTGATATGTAACCCAGTCATGGTGTTTTAATGCGCAAAATGATTGAAAAGTTTAAAACTACTTAAAACAAAGTTCATGAACATTCATCATCCAGTTCTTGAATTATTCATGAATGACTCTTGAACTGAAAATGAGACTATTCATGATATTTTCATTTCATGAATTATTCATGAAGATGAAAAGTTCATGAACTTAAGAACATTCATGAACATAATTATTTTCGTAATATCATTTGGGCAAAATATCTTCATAGTGGAGATTCATAGTAAAAAATAGAGCATTCCTATATGACTATTTATACCTTGTCAAACAAATACAATTGTAACTGATATTTGAAAAACACTAATTAAAGCAGAAATGTAAATGCACATCAGAAAAGACAAAAAAACAATCTTCATAATTATTACAGCAGATATGAGTTCTACAATGGGTAATCAAATCAAACTGTTACTTGTGATCATTTTCAGAACATCGTGGAAACAACATGTTTCTTTAAGTAATACTATGTTCTTTCTCTAAACAACAGCAGTACTAAATGACTGAGCGTGATCGCTTTCAGAGTGCTCAATATCCCTAAGATAGAATTTTTTGAAATTTTTAACTGATGACCAATCAGCAGTTTTTAATATGTCAGACACTTTACAACCTTTCATGAACGCAGCAGAAACAGAGGCTCCTCTAAATGAATGAGGCTTACAAATGTTTGTATCAACACCTGCAAGATCTAACACATATTTTAGCCATCTTGCAATGGTACTGGTGGACACAGCCTTAAAATTTGAATAAGAAACAAACAATTGTCTAGATTTTCTTAAATCCTTTGTCTTAGACAGAAAACATTTCAAAGTCCTTACTGGACAGAGTCGAGGATCTTCAAAAGCCCTAAAAATATTATAATTACCTGGCTTTGAATGCTTTAACTTATCGCCACAATTAAACAAGATAGCTTCATGTTCTTCAAATAAAACAAGTATTTTAAAATTAGTTCCTGAGTTGGACAAATGGGATCTCTATATTAGATGTTACACCACAAAGTCCATTTCTTCCAAGCTTAATGAATACTGCTTTCTTGTGCCTGATCGACAACTGCTGTCGAGGATGCCTTCCGCAGTCTGCGATGAAATGCCTCTATCAGCAAGGGATTTCCGGACACAACTGTTCCAATCAACTGCAACTTCTTTCTCATAGGATGTTGTATGTCGTTGTGTGGAAGCGTTAAAATATCCCTGTGACATGGTAATCTAACAGGCAAAGAAATCATACACTGTAGTAAGGATGGAAACCAAATTTGATTTGTCCAGAAAGGACATACAACCAATGCCTGTTCGACATTACCTTCTCTGATTTTATTTAAAATAGCTCCCATAAGACAAAAGGGTGGAAAAATGTATGGAGTAAATTTGGTCCAGTTCAATGAAAATGCATTTGTTGCAAAAGCATTTGGACCTGGAATCCATGAAGCATACACCTCTAATTGACAATTAAGCCTTGAGGCAAATCAATCAATATTTGGACGTACAAGTTGTGTGATCAGTCTCGTAAATTTTTTCTTTTTAATCATCCATTCAGTGCTATCTGAAAAATGTCTCGAGAAGAAATCTGCTTCTACATTATTCTTTCCTGGTATACAGTACAGCCAAAGCGGAACAAACGTATTTCGCGATCTGCGGCGGCAAGGCGAAACGAGTCGATGCCGCGTCAGTCGTTGAAGCCGCGTCAGTATGCGGCGGCAAGTCGCATTTCACCGCGAAACTTCGCATCTGTCCGCCGAGGCATGCCGCGATCCGCGACATGATGCCGAGTTGATTCGCATCATGAAATAAAAAATCTTTTAAAAATTATTAGCTACATGAAGTTAACAAAATTTTGAAAGAACAATTATAATAATAATTAAAATCATAATAAATGTATTGTGCGCGGATTGTATTAGCATATACATGTAAGCATAGTTAATGTGTCTGGCCAATTAAGTTTGTTTCCCGCCCGTAGTGTATGTATTTCACACATTAACAAGGTCACATAATTATGTTTTCGCACAAACAAGTGGTCAAGGCTCCAGTATATGGTGGATTCATAAATGAATTGCATGTTGATTTTGCTATTAAATTTAAGCTGAGAAAATTAGCAGTTTGAAGCCACATCAATAATCAAGACGGTGACGACGTATTTGTTGTTTTGTTAATTATCAGCTTATTATAACTATTGGTTGAATATGCGTTTATAAACACGTTTTATTTTGTTCATATTATACAGTTAATATCGCTACTAATTACCCGATAATCCCGTATATTCCAGTTTTAAAGCAAATGCTGGTAAATATTTACGATACACAAACATTCTCGATATTTCCTTAAGTATCAAATACATTTTGGCATTTGTTAATATTTATAGAGATGATAAAATATCGTCTAATCGGTGCTTTTTTTTCCCACTGAACACGCATTTTACGCCTGACGTGATGTTCATGTATTTATACAACACAAAATACACCCAAACTTTCCAAACGACGTTCTACATGTCTGCATAATTTTAGCGCGCTTTTTATGAAATAAAGGATATTTTAGCACTGTTTATTTGACGCTAGAATTTGCCAAAGGTCGCGTTAGCATTAAAATTCGGAAGTGTGTTTCGGATTACAAATTTAATAATGATAATTGAACGAAACATTAACAGTTGCGCAAAATTCTACGCTACATACATGTATGTACATGTAGGTGGATATCTTTTCACTCGATCCACCGCTTAAGTATGCGGCGAATTTACTCCGCGAAAGTACGCGAGGTTAATACAGACTCGGCGTCGTTGCGCGGATCGATGCTGAGTGCCACGCCACGTGAACACACGATTTGGCCGCCGCCGCGTACTAATAATCTGGCCGTGGCGTAGCCGCGGATTATGTTTGTGCCGCGTTGGCTGTACTGTATGATATGCCGATATGAAAACATTTCTTGCCAAACACCATTCCCAAATAATTTTTGCCAGATCATCTAAAGAGGTATTTGCCATTCCACCAAAATCATTTATATATGCAATGGCTACCATAGAATCTGACTGAATTCCTACATGTATGTCATGTTTATCCGATACCCAAGATTTCAATGCAAAAAATATTGCAAGTAATTCTAAGGTTTTTTGATTCCTTAATAGACCATCTTCCATTTGTTGATAGTTTTTTCTCAACACAATAGGACCCAAAATCAGCATTGGAGGCATCAGTTTGAATCCATAGTGTAATCGGATTTTGGCGTATCTTTTTGCCATGTTTGTTTTGAACATTTTTAATCCACCAATTTATCTCCATCAAACATGCAGGATTTAATTGAACTGTTGAATAAAAATCTGGATTCTTTTGAAAAGCCTGAACTTTGAACCTTTCTAATGTTCTGTAATGTAACGGTCCTTCAAGGACAGCATCAAATGAATTTATGATCAACCCAATGAAAGATGCAAGCTCTCTTATTGAAATGAATTTTTTACTTGATAAATTCACACCCATGGTCTTGATTTTTCCTTTTTTATCATCTGGCAAGAAAATCTTGAACAGCTCTGAGTCAATTACAAACCCAAAATAGGTAATCCTTTTAACGGGCTCTACGACAGATTTCTCGTCATTAATAACAAAACCCAAAGACTCCAATGTTCTAATCATTAGTTCAGCATTTGACTTGCACAATTTTCTGTCATTATTCATTCCTATTGAATCATCTATGTAATAAGAACATCTTATTCCCAGTGTCCTAAAAGAAGCATACACTGGCTTCAATGTTTTTGTAAATACAAAAGGTGCCGAGCTTAGGCCGAAAGGCAAAGACACAAATGCATATAACTGATCTTGCCATAGAAATTTTAAAAACTTTGTGCAGTCCTGATGAATGGGAATAGACCAATAAGCTGAACGCAAATCCAGGGAAATAAACCAATCATTTGGTTGTATTAGTTCCAAAACAAACGCAAACGTTTCTTGTTTAAATTTATCATAGTGAACGTATTCATTCAGCTGCATTAAATTTATAACTGGTCTAAATTTACCATTTGGTTTTGGAACTAAAAATAAATTTGATATAAATTCTCCATTCTCATGAGTAGAATACTCTATAGCACCCTCTTTTAGCATTTTGTTTACTTCTTGATCAATCAAGGATTTTTCAATCTCTGAAAATTTGATTTGATTTGGAATATTTATTTGTATTGGAACCTGTTCAAAATTAATTTTGTATCCTTGAACAGTGTCTAAAACCCATGAATCTGAAGTTATAATTTTCCATTCATCAAAACATAACATTAATCTTTTAGAATTACTTACAGTAACATCAAAATCTTTTGCTTTCAGTTTGGGCCAGCTGATGATGCTGTTGCTACTGCTGCGGGTTTTCTGCCCCCTCTTGGCAGGTTGTGCTGATAACCAAATTGTCCATATTGACTGGGTTGTCTGCCCATACCCCTTGGGTTAAAGCTGTAGCCGTGTGTGGCATAATTGTATGGCCTCGAGCGTCCAGCTCCCCTATAGCCCCGATTCCTGGTTGGGCCAGAGCCCTTTGAATATTTAGGGTACCTGTTATTTGGGAAAAAATTTCGGACTTCAACAGTAGTCTCACATTTTTTCAATTCTTTTGAAACATCATCTCCAAACAAATATGATGTAATGGGGGTACTCAGACTACAAATGTTTGAATATTTTGATTTCAGGGAGGGTCTTAACAAATATTGCCTCCTAATACTCAGATGAAACTGAGCTTGTCCCAGCATTGTCAGTGCATATGAAATGCAGTCTTTAGCTCCAGGAAGTTGGGCAATATGTGGCTTAATAATATTTGCCAATGACACAATTGGGATCATTCCAGCTGTTATCAGCCCTTGACTGTCTCTCAAAGACTTGTCTGTTGTCTGAACCCTTCTAGACTTCATCAAATCACTCCAAATTTCCTCATTTACACGAGGAGCTGACATAAAGTCGCAATTTGAGGGAACTTTATATTTGTCAATAATTTTGTTAATCTGACATTGCTGTGTACAAGCTGTATTGATTAATGATGCCAGTGACTCAGAAATTGGGTCTCCCTTGTCAGGGGCCTTCAATTTTGGCAAATTCCAAGTGAAAGGATCATCGTCACCCTCATTCTCGTTCTCATTGAATAATGAATCACGAATGTTATGTGCCAAATTATTGTCCGAATCGGACATATCCGAATTCCCATGCAACGAGGCATATTCCTCTGGACAAGTCTGAGCAACAAACACAGAATTAGTTTATCCAAAAAATGCATCTAAACCTTAAATTGATCGTAATTTGTTTACGGAATCTTCATTTAAATTATCAAGATCAACAAAATTACCATTCGAAACAGCCTCGTTGTTTTTCTTTTTACCGGAAGAAGACTCCACATTTGGAACTTTTTTGTTTTTATCGTTATTGTTAGATTGTGAGGCACCCAACGGGTTATTTGGCAATGACTTTTCAATCGTGACACTTTTGTTTTTATTTTCATTAACTCTTTTTACAACAGATTTTAGTTTCTTTGAGGCACCAGACGGGATAGGTTCATCGCACTCAAAGCCAGAGAATTCGCCCTCAGACGATTCAAAAATTGACAGGACATCGTCCTTGTTGTGTTTTTTAGACCTTCTTGACATTGTCAAGCAAAAACACAGTAAACAGTATGCCGGCTAGCACGTGCACAACACCAAAGTATGCACAAAAAGTATCAGTATATTTTAAACCTCGCCGTATAATTCCTGTAACAAAACAATAACGCCGGCATACAAAACATGTAGAAAGATCATTCAAAATGACAATGCAAAAACCTTTTTAAAAAAAGATTAAAAGAAAAGAAATGTCAATACACGTGGTCTTTACTCACCCAAAGAACGTTCACAGCCTACGTTCTAGAGCTATCTGTTCATAGACAACGACCGTTGAAATAACTATGAGCGCCTCGTGCATTTCGTTGTCTTTATAGATGGTTATCACGTGGGTTAAGGTCAAAATTTTTACCTTTAAAAACAACGAAATAGACTGGTCACTGGAGTAATATGCTTGTACACATGTATACTGTAGGCTGGAGGTCTTGTGAAAATAATGGCTTACACAATACAACTTATCATGACAAAGCTGCATACCAAATTTAAAATCATTCCCTTTTGCCACTACTGATGCTTGATGGAATTTTTTTGAGATGTAAGGATGGATTGACATCAGTAAAACTAAATGCCCCTGATGCCTTTAGGCGGGTAATAAAAAACACACTGAGTAACCTACCAAATAAGTCACTAATCAACCTTATGTTAATTCAATACTCGGGCTTTGCCTAAATAAACGGGAGGTCGATTCGCGATACCAAGAGTGAATTTGAAATGCAAATTAGTATTCCTCACAAATTTCTACTTACCAGAACCTGATATACTTGAAGATGACGGCTTGTCTTTTGGGGTTTCATGGATCTTCTGATCTGTAGAGGAAAAAAAATTACTTTGATAAAACTCACTGGAACAAAAGTAAGTACATTTAGGGCCAATAACCCCATGGCCAATGCTGACAATTTTGACTTAAATGTAACTTTGGTATATCTTGTCATTCTGGTCATTTTTGCTTCAGTCACATTTTCACTATCTGCAACAGTTTTCAAAACGTTAGTCAATATTTGCATTTGACCAATATGTTCTTTTTTAGCCCTGGCAACCATCTTGCTTGACCGACATGGACATCAGATATAATTTAGAAACTACATACCCTAAGGATAATTATGGCTAATTTGGTAATAATGGGTGCCACGCTCGGCTACGGGTGCAGTTTTGAATAAATAAAAGCTTGTCAGATTTTTTTTTTGTGGTCACAGTAACCTTGACCTTTGACCTAGTAACCCCAAAATGGGTGTGGCGTGTAAAACTCATCAAGGTGCATCTACATATGAAGTTTCAAAGTTGTAGGTGGTAGCACTTTGATTTTAGAGCCAATGTTAAGGTTTTAGCACGACGCGGACGTCAGACGACACAACGAGCTGGCTATGACAATACCTTCGAAAACGCCGAGCTAAAAATTGGGCAGGGGGTTAAATGCAGGGGGAGGGATTAGGCTGAGAATCAGGGAACTAATTTTGTCTGTTCTTAATTAAGTGAACATTACAGTAATGGATATCAAAACAGGATTTGGAATGCAAATCTTGTTCCTCACAAAGTTACACTTACCAAAATTTGAAATACTTGAAGATGACTGCTTGTTCTTTGGCTTTGGTGTCTCAGGGATCTTCTGATCTGTAGAATAAAAAAAAAGATAAATTCATGTATAACCAGAGGCTCAAATAAGCCTTTATCACTAAATTATACTTAAAAAGTTCCCTTGTGAAGATTTTTTAAACCATGAACAATCCAATCCACACAGCATTAAGTTTCTAACCAAGTTTCAAATAATTTCCTTCAGCAAGTACTGATATCAAATTGCTTTAAGGATATTTTTTGGAGACATTTTAACGGACATCAGTAAGGTTTGGGCATATACAATGTTGCACTACCGGTACATAACTTATATGTTTCAGGATGAATTTGTAGCTCTGAAATGTCAAGAATGGTGAACTGTAGTATTCCACCTAAAAAAAATTCATGTGAACAATAATTCATACTACATTTGAAATTTATTTTGCTATTCCACATACATTTACTCTTAATAGAATTTGCAGATTACACTTTAAGTTCGTCCTTCGGTGTTTCAGGGATATCATTTTGATCTGCAAGAAAAATTATTGGCCATACAAATTTGTGAATTTTCAGATTTGTTTATATGTACACTAAAATTGTTACTTTTAGATGAATTCACATCTGCATCACTGTACATGTATGTACCCCCACCTTTACAGTGTTCAATATAAACGTTTTTGCCCACAGACTGCACAATCATTTAGAGATCTTTCATACAAAATTATTCTGCCCTGCAAGAGAAATTTTCAGAGGCACATGGTATTTTCACAGGCCTGGGCTGTCGGGCCCGTGTCTAACCATGAAGACTGCCTTTACAAGATTTTACGGCAATATCCCAAAAAATCATGACGGAGTTAATGTATTTTGACGATTGAAATATGTTTCGATTTGTCTCGGGTAGGAAAGTCCAAAAACTGGACACATTTTTTTTTTGAGTCTTAATACCATTAACAGTTAAATGTTCATCACTCAGACTCATACCTTTCAGTTGCTCATCTACATTCACAATCTTAGACAAATCTTCTGTCTGGTCAGAAATATTTCTGTTCTCATCGACATTTAAAAATGTAGAGTCGATGCGGCTAATTCCGTACGGGCGTCTAATTTCGTACACTATGAATGTATTGTTAATATCTGTTTAGTTTGGTTACACAACACTGAATTACACCATATCGATTATAGTCCTATTTTCACTTGTTTAAATGTGCGCTTCGTGAAATCGATTGCCGATGACGTAAGTGCCTAAATCCGATTGGCTGCATACGTATTTGGCGCGAAATTTTAAAATTCCTGCTTTCTCCCGCATCATCAGCAAGCGCTCAGAAACGACAACTCCAACGGTAATAAGATTATCTTTTTTGTTATGAATTGTGTGCGAAGTTGTGTGTTAAAAATAATTTTATGAAATATTTGTTCTTTCTTGTTAAGCACAATATATATGTTAAAATCGTATTATTGTTTTAGTAATATGTAAAATAAAAGTGTACGAGATTACCCGCATTAATTTTTACCAGTAAAAGTTATGTGCGGGTAATTTCGTACGCCTTTATACGAAAACTATCTTGATAAAAAGGTCGATATATCTATTAAAATTTTTGGAAAGAAAAAAGGTGTTTAAAATGTTTTGCAGGACTGTGACTTGCTTGACCAAGTGGACGAGATTAGAGCCAACACTCTTTAATAGAGCTTCCGTATTTTCTGTAAAATGATCAATAAATTTCCAATTATGAGTTTTGTTTGTTTTGTCATTTACAGTCCACATAGCCCAAAAGGTATTCTCAAAAGGATATTCTCGATGCTGTGGGTGCGGTAAGACAAGGGATGTCGTACCGGAAAGCTTGTAGCAAATTCGGTGTCCCAGTCATGACCATCCAAAACCGGATCAGCGGCAAGGTCGACGAATTGGCACACGCTGGGCGACCAACAGTCATACCAGCCGAAGTTGAGGTGGAGCTAGTTGAAAAAATTAAACGGGCAGCGAACATGGTGTGTAGCTGTTTCTATGTACACTAGCTTTTTGAAACTGTTTCTGTCATTCATGCGTTATGTTCAATACACATTATGTTTTTAAAATGTTGGTAAGTTTAAAAAATAATGAAGATTTTTAAAATTAACATTTCCAACGTCCTGTTGCGCTTATTGTCCGTTGTTAAAACCAAACATACGCAACGCAAAATGTGGTCTCGATTCCAAGAAGCGGACATTAAAGCACTGTGCCTATTACAGTAGCAAAAAGCACCCACATGTATTAACAAATTAAACGATCGATTTATTGATATAATGCGGTGATATTCATCATATACATCATATATTATTATTGTTGCAGGGATTTGGAATAACCAGACGAATGTTGCTAGTGAAGATCGGCAGAATCGTCCGCAAGCTAGGAATTAAGTCCCCATTTAGAAATGGCGTGCCTGGCAAGGATTGGATTGCGGGATTTTTGAAGAGGCACCCAGACGTAAGCCTAAGGACACCACAGGCTTTATCAACGTGCAGAGCAAGGATGTTAAATGAAACTGTCACAAACAATTATTTTAACGATCTTGCTTGGCTGCTCGAATCTCTTTGTTTACAGGACAAGCCTGTTCGCATCTGGAACATAGATGAAACCAGCGTTCCACTGCTGCACAAGCCGGCTAGGGTGCTTGGGCCTTCCGGTGCGAAAAATATTCCCGGAAGGGTTGGGAATAACCGGGAAAATGTTTCTGTCCTGGCCTGTGTAAACGCTGCTGGTGGCGAGATCCCCCCTCTGGTTATTGTTAAGGGCAAAACTTACAAAAGTTTGCTATCTTACAATACTGAGGCCGGTGTTCCCGGCAGCGTTTACACATTCCAGGAACGAGCTTGGATGGAGGATACGTTGGGCGAGATCTGGTTTCGGGGCCATTTTCTTAAACACTGTGGTCCAGCAAGGCCCCAGCTTATAATTCTGGACTCTCACTCATCCCACGAGACACTTGGTCTCATAGACGCAGCTATCGCTAACGATGTCCATCTTTTAGCGTTTCCACCCCACACAACCCAGTGGTTGTGCCCTTTGGACAAGTCCGTATTCGGTCCACTTTCTCGAGAGTATTCAAGATTCTGTACCGAATTCATGGCACTTAGCCCAAACAACATGGTTAACAAATGGGAGTGGCCTCGGCTGTTCAGGCAAGCTCATGACAAATCTTTTAGCATCACTAACATCGTCAGCGGGTTTCGCAAATGCGGTATCTACCCTGTGGACCGAAATGCCATTCCAAAGACAGCACTTGCGCCCTCGGTCCCCTTCGATGTACAACTAACCACGACTAACATCACAACACCATCCGGTGTCGATAATGTTGTTGCACAGCAGCCAGATCCACGGGACCATCACACGGAAGTGTTGGAAACTGCCCACGACGGAATTGTCCTAAATGAAACAGAACTGATTGGACTCGTAACATCAGGACAGTATCCCTGTACTGTTGATCCCGTATCAGGGAATCTGGAAATAAGTCTCGAGTTGTTTAATGGTCAGCCCATGCAGCAAAGTGTGGAGCGAAGACCCTTTGTGCATGATTGGTCAGTTGTGGTTGACCAGGAATTCGCGCTGCCGACATCTGAAAGAACTACCGGTATGGAGAAACCCAGTTCCAGGAAGTTGACAAGCCATAGAATTTTAACTTCCGAGGAAATAGTTAAAAAGAAACGAGAAGACAAGTAAAAAAAAGAAAGGATCGAGCAAGAAAATGAAAATCGCAAATTGGCTAGGTCGTCTAAAAAAGCGAACACCAAAACAAAATAAAATAAATTGTGTAAAAAAAAACACAACAATTGTATGACATTGGAAACAAGTTTAATAGATCTATGTATATTTCCAATAATTGTTGACATAACGGTTAGTTCAATACAATGTTTGTGTCAAACAGTATAGACTGTACCATATTTGTACCATATTTAACTAATGGTGTCTCTTTACAATCTTATACATTGTCATTGATTAACATTGCGGTTATTAACAGATATTGAGTCTTCGGTGTCACTCTCTAGCACAACAAACAAACTAAATAAAACAGCAACAACAAAAAATAAAACAAAACTTATAAATATAAAAATGAATTCGTTAAAATCTTTTTGTGTCGCTTACGCGTGCATTATGAATTAAAGCAAAAACCGAATCAAATTTCAATTACAAAAAATGATTTCAACATGATTTAACGTGAAAATATTTTAATTTTAAAGAAATTCAATTTCATATTGTGTGTCTAAAAATTAAATTAGTAATTATACCCAATTAAGGAAGGCCTATCGATATTTCTATCACAAACCCGTCGAGATAGACCTTGGCATTCTTTCGTTTGCGTGTACGGAATTACCCACACACTGTACGAAATTAGACTCGTGTAGGTAAATGTACATGACAACACTTTCTGAAGTATCCAATCAAATCTCGCGATATAAAAAGCAAGTAAATATAGCCTAATGGTCCCTGCGTCCACTACAGTTTTCATTTCTCGGTAGAAAACAGCCGATAACCATCCATATTGATTCTTGTCCGAATGCGTACGGAATTAGCCGCATCGACTCTATCCAACACATCTTCTGTCAGTTTGGTTATATTTCTGTCCAACCATGCGGTCATCTCTGTTTTACCTGAATGATGAACAAAACACACAATATATAATAAGCATTGAATTGAATATCATCTAGTAATAACACTACCCACATTGTCAGTCACATAGACAGATCACATGAGAGAAGCTAAGGTACACAGATCATTTAGTCAATATAGGGTCCAATACGTCCAATTTTTTATTTTTTTTTAAATAGTTTTTTAAACTATTTAGGCTTAGTTTACAAAGCATAAATACATACACTGTTCGAATATTACTGCTCATCATGACAATGCATTAAAATTAATGATCATATAAATGGATCACAGTTATACTTAGTTTAACCAATATTTACAATTGTAAACGGATAAGATATAGAATAACAAGTCTCGCTCTCGGTTATCAATACATGAAACATGACTGTGTTTTCAGCAAAGTTTCAAATTACTTTCCTGATAATTTGATCCATGTCCGTTATAATAGCGCATTTCATAAACGCTTTATAAATCCTTTGTTTCTTTATTGTAATCGCGAATTGCAATTAATCGGGATTATTTTATGTTTTTTTTAGATCTTTTTAACATAGCAACGAGAGTTTTGCGACACCATCTTGTTTGTTTAATGGTGAGGTTGATTGGCCGCGCGCTTGAACTAATACATTGGTTGCACCGGTTTAAATAGATTCACGCTTCAAATTGATTAAAACAAGCAACGACAGTTAAACGATTCGTAAACAAAATTTGCAAATTCGGAATTAAAATCGGTTAAACGAAACTAATCAAAATACTCGTTCTTAACGAACAAACCACAGGTGTTAAGCATGTGGCTATGCTATTAATTAGTGAAAAAATCATTTTGAATGATAAATAATCATATTATAACGAAAAATGAACTTTTCTGAAAAAAAAAAATTCACTATCAAATATATATATAACAAGGTATGCAACTCAAAATCACCCCAAAACGGGTCGCATCGCTTTGAACAGCCATATCTTCATCAATTGTTCAGCGATTTTCACGATCTCGGTCTTATTCAACGCAGAAATGAATTTCCTTTCTGGAAATGTATATGTCTTGCAATAGTTTTACAAATGCTGAGTCAACTTTTAAGAAATAACACGATACACAACTCGCATGACCCAGTTGACAATGATCATGCATCGTGTCATTTCTTAAAAGTCAGTGATTTTTTTTGCTTTTTTTTTTTACTGCCTGTGGCATTTGGATTGGGAAAATTAGCGCAATAAACCATGAAATTGAGAAAAATAGCTCGATAAACCATGAAATTGGGAAACATTATAAATATGATTATAAGAACAGAATAAAAATTGCTAAGTATATATCATGTTTGACAGCATTTTTATATTATAAAGTGTTGCTTTCATGTCTTCTTACAACGTTTTGTTAATATCCTTCCACATGCATATTAAACTTGCAATAATCTATAGATTCTTCAATATACATGTACCATTATGCAAAATAAGTATGTCAATGTACATAAAAGTATAAGGTGTATGTCATAAGGTAAGTATTAAACTCTTGTCAAAACGGCACTGGTTCGATAATCCGGAAGATTCGTTAATCTGGAAATTTCTGCCAGAACGGACGTTTCCGAATAAACGCGGGTTCACTGTACATGAATGTAGAAAAACAAAGGTGTTAATAAGTTCTATAAATAGACATGATTTAATATTTATGTAATTGAATTAAATTGTTACTGCATACAATTGTTATTAACTTTTGTCCTCACAGCTTACTCGCCGTAAGTAATGCGCACCATTTCCTTAAACTTTTTATAAGTAACAATTGTTTACAACAAGTTTAACTGTAATTGTTTGCAGTAAAAAGGTGTTATGATGATGCCTGACAATGTCTTTAGTGTACTTTTTTATATAACACAAATGGTTAAACTGTGATTCCTGGTTAATATATATGCGATAAACCGTTATGTCGTGACCTACGTCAATCAATAATAATAGTCACCAGTTTACCCCGCCCTCATAAGCGTTCTTGTAAACCGATTGGACGATGAACATCACAGTTTGGTGACTGGAAAGTTAACTTGATATTTCTCATGGTGATGCATCCGTGTCAGCATACATGACTGTGTAGTGTAGATTGAATATTTGATAAACACATCATGCTATCTCTTATCAGTGGATTATCTATTACCCCATATGGCGTTTATGGTGATTACATGCGGAAGTACCGAGTCTCTTTTATAGTAAGGAATATTGATACTATAAGTGAAGTTAATCAGAATCGTTAATCCACATGATCAGTTGTATTTTCAATATGTCTAAGTATTTTTATGCCCCCGGATCTATAAATCGGGGGTATATTGTTTTTGTCGTGTCTGTCTGTCATTCCGTCATTCTGTCACCAAAACTTTAACCTTGGTTAAAGTTTGATAACTTTTTAACATTGAAGATAGCAACTTGATATTTGGCATGCATGTGTATCTCATGGAGCTGCACATTTTGAGCGGTGAAAAGTCAAGGTCAAGGTCATTCTTCATGGTCAAAGGTCAAATATCATTGTACTTTTCTGTCCTAAAATTTTAACCTTCATTAAAGTTTTGTCATAGCTTTTTGAATATTGAAGATAGCAACTTGATATTTGGCATGCATGTGTATACCACGGAGCTGCACATTTTGAGTGGTGAAAGGTCAAGGTCATCCTTCAAGGTCAAAGGTCAAACATTTAAAACTTTAACCTTTGTTTAAGTTTCTTCATAACTTTTTTAATATTGAATATAGCACCTTTATATTTGCCATCTATGTGTAACTCATGGAGCTGGACATTTTGATTGGTGAAAGGTCAAGGTCATCCTTCAAGGTCAAAGGTCAAAAATTACCTTTGTTAAAGTTTCTTCATAACTTTTTGAATATTAAATATAGCTACTTTATATTTTGCATCCATGTGTATCTCATTGAGCTGCACATTTTGAGCGTTGAAAGGTCAAGGTCATCCTTCAAGGTAAAAGGTCAAACATTTAAAACTTTAACCTTCGTTCAAGTTTCTTAATAACTTTTTGAATATTGAAGATAGCAACTTTATATTTGGCATCCATGTATATGTCATGGAGCTGCACATTTTGAGTGGTGAAAGGTCAAGGTCAAGGTCATCCTTCAATGTCAAAGGTCAAAAATTTATATTTCTTCATAACTTTTTATGCCCCCCGATTGAATGATCGGGGGTATTGTTTTTGGCCTGTCTGTCTGTCACTCTGTCATTCTGTCCCAAAACTTTAACATTTGCAAAAACTTTTGCAATATTGAAGATAGCAACTTGATATTTGGCATGCATGTGTATCTCATGGAGCTGCACAATTTGAGTGGTGAAAGGTCAAGGTCATCCTTCAAGGTCAAAGGTAAAAAATATGGGTCAAAATCGCTCATTTAATGTACACTTGTGCAATATTTCAATATTCAAGATAGCAACTTGATATTTGGCATGCATGTGTATCTCATGGAGCTGCACATTTTGAGTGGTGTAAGGTCAAGGTCATCCTTCAATGTCAGAGGTCAAATATATGTGGCCAAAATCACTCATTTTATGAATACTTTTGCAATATTGAAGCTAGCAATTTTATATTTGACATGAATGTGTATCTCATGGAGCTGCACATTTTGAGTGGTGAAAGGTCAAGGTCATCCTTCAAGGTCAAACATCATGTACGGGGACATAGTGTTTCACAAACACATCTTGTTGACAAAAATCTTTTCTTCATTGAAACATTTCTTTACAATACAAAAGGATATACAATTTATCAACTCCACCATCTACTGTGTCTCAAAAACTAACATTAAGGATATACGATAATAAAAAAAACGAGGAACTACTCTTTCGCGCGATCCGTTATCAAAGTATCGCCATATCCAGCATGTTCTACTTAACCCGTCATTAGCTGCATTCTCTCTTCACGCCTCCTTTTTGTCCTCTCTGCTTCCTCTCTGTCTCTCTGACCTCGGTCAACAATAAAGCTTTGTAAGATCTGGGCTTTTTGCTGACTTCCTGATTTGAACTTTTTCACCTAAGGTTTCTTTTTGTCACTATCTTCACTACTTTCTTGACTTGCAGATGACATTGTTTTCACAGGCTGCATGACAGGATCTTTGGCAAAAATCTCTTCAAATTCTGTTTCAAATTGGTAAGTCTTCAGACTGCTTCCAGATATAGCATTATGGGCTTTCATGTTTTTGTAAGCCCTGGTTAGTGCCTTCCACCTACCGCTGACTTCCTCTGGTGAAAAGTTGTAGCCTTTTTCTCGCATTTCATTAGCAATCTTTTCCCACATGCTTTTTTCCGAAGTTTTCCCTGGGCAACTTTTCCCTCAAGCAACAGATAAGAACTAATGAGCAGTTGCATTTGCGCTTTGTTTTATACCTGATTTATTTTATTGTCATTACCTTTAACCGAAAGCAAACTTTCTGCATAACTTCTCTGATGTGTGACATAGGCATGGTTTTTGAACAAAAACTTTCACAATCCTGGCATTGAAACATTGTCTTCGAACTGTCTGTGAATTCAAACTCTTGGACACACTTTCCTAAGATAGAAAATAGCAATGACAACTATAGTTGTAGGAAAAATCAAGACAATATTAGAACAATAGGCCCCGGAGAGCCTGTATTGTTTTACTGGCTCCTGAAGTTCAAGTTTAACCATATTTTGACATAGTTTCTGGCCTGGCATGGCCTTGATTCTCGGCTGAGAACTATCCCCGCTGTCAGTGACAGCGCACTGTTTGAACATGTGCGCTGTTTGAACTACCATTTCCTACCTTGACAGAGACAGCTTCTACTACTACTTCTAATAGTACTACTACAACAACAACAACTACTACTACTTGTACTACTACTACTACTACTACTACTACTACTACTACTACTACTACTACTATCTTGTCCAATTAGGTACATAACAAGAATTTGGTGTATGTCTGAATTTTTTTTGTATTCAAGTCTGCGATATACAGACAAATAATGTAAATATAACCAAAATATGACAAAAATGATTTGAAATGAAGATGATGCATAAATAAACAATGTATAACGCAGTCATTGGGGGCGGGTTGTTAAGACTGTACAAGTTGGAAATAAAAAGTGAAAGCAATAAAGCGCTCTTATGCCTTTCTTATTTTCTCTCTCAACTGCGCGTCCGTCAGCCGTGACAGGCGACCACATAGCTTCGCCTCGACCGTCTTAATGGAGATTGTGTTGCCTGTGATAACTGACTGCGAGATATCCTCCGCGAATAAAAGTTCAATATCAAAGTTTACTCGAGACGGCGTCCCTTTATGTGTGAGGGATTTCTTATCTTCTTCCAAAATTGCGACCTCACACTCCGTGTCCGTCGCATGGGAAGCTCCCGAATGGTTTGTATCCGACGTCAATGGAATGTCATCATTTGGGTCGTAGTTGTTCGGGTTTGGTGCAGTTTGGGAGGCTGTTGCACATCTAGGAATTCCGGCTGTCGTGTCCCCAGTCTCCTTCCCCTCCGACAATGCCGTATCCGTCGTAGGGCGGCCCTGTGACTGTCAGTACCTGACATGATGGGGAGGCCCTCGTGTAGAACGTTCGTCTCCAGTTTAGTGCAGTAGCGGAGGCTATGGAAGGGCCCAGACCAAACCGGCGTCTATTAGCCAGCGCGACATCAGGGCGGTTTGGCATTTGCGGGTTGGTGGCGGATGCTGTGGCCGACATCAAGGCAACGTGTAGTTGAAACCATCTGTAGGTTTTCTGTGACTGTTCCCTGCAGAAGAAAAAATGTGAAATGTTATTGCAAGAGTGAACAATATACCAATTGTTATCATCCATTGGTAAACATTGACGCATCGGAAATTTTTTTAATACAAATGTTATAATAAATCACAGCAACTTACAACTGCTCGATCGGCGCGTAGTGCCGGTTCGCGGTTGACATGTTGTGCTTCAGAAAGTCAACTATTTCATGTGCCCTTTGCTGGTCCGCCATCCTTCTGACCAAGGTAATCCGCTTCCGGTTCAAAGTGAGGGAGAAGTGGTAATCTGGATACAGGTCCTGCATGCCCGATCTGAAGATATATTGAATGTATTTTTTATGCAAGTGTCAAAAGTTTATAATATTATGTAGCGGTAACTATATGTTTATATATGAAACCGCAGAAAAAACACAGAATATTGGGCACAAACTCTGACACTTACTTTCTCCAAGCGTCCTGTACCCAGTGGTTGATGTTCGACGGCTGCACCATACCGTCGCTGTTCTCAAAGCGGCCAAAAACAAGCTTGTTCTTTGTCTCCAACTTCGTAAGGCCCTGAAAATACTCTGACCTGACTGTTGACACGTACATCTCCCACAGCCGGAAAGTATAGACGTCCATGTGAAGGAATCCATACCTTCTGAACTTGGAGGTCTTGTGAACGTGGAGGTCTTGTGAACGTCGAGGTTGATCGACATCAATTGACCGTCATCAAAAGCAGTTTCCCGATCTACATGCCGTATCTGAAATGCCAAATAGAAATGCTTGTATACATTTGTCGATCAATCAAGTTATCTACCATAGCCTATAAACTATAAAGTATCTTTTAGAATCAATTCAAGGCTTATGTAAATAACATACCCTCAGGTTACAGAACTTGCTGGTGCGCGACCCGTTTGACAAGGCGAGCAGTTGAACGAGAACCCCGCGGATGTCTTTCAGGGTGTTACCCGGGGTCTTTCAAAATGCTTGATTGTCTCCAGAAGGTAGTCGCTCTCTCAGAAGTGCTTCTCCAGCTCTATGTCCGTCGGGATTTTGGAGCTCTTTTCCACTCTTCGAACCACCTCCCAACGCTTGGCGTCATGATTGGTTGATGTAAGACAGCCTGTTAGAAGGTTGAAGGCCTGAAAAACACAGTTGAATAAGTAGCTGTCTGAGAAATGTGCATACATTACAGAAATAAACTGAAACTCATTATTATACTATCCACTGTAGATGGAGACAGCTCTTGCTTATTCATGTCTGCGATATACAGACAAATAATGTAAGTATAACCAAAATATGAAAAAAAATGATTGGAAATGAAGATGATGCATAATTTATGATTGGAAATGAAGATGATGCATAAATAAACAACGTATTAAGAAGTCATTCGGGGCGAGTTCTATTGCTAAAGTTCAATGCTTCTTTACCATGATGTTTTAACTGTAAAAGTAAGAAATAAATCAACATCAAGGCAATAAAACTCTTATGCCTCACTAAATTTCTTATTTTTCTTGAATCAGGCGACCACATTGCTTCGCTGGATCGTCTTGATGGAGATTGTATTGCCAGTAATGACTGACTGCAAGATATCCTCTGCAAATAATATTTCTCTTTCCAACGTTTCTTCCTGCGAAACGTTTACTCACAGCAGCGACCTTTCATGTGTGTGGGGTTTCAAGCCAGTGCTGTGTATGGAGGCACCGCTCATTGTAATACAGCTTTGATCCGTGTCCAGAGTGATGTTCTTGTCCTCTTCTGAAATTGCAACCTCACAGTCTCGGTCCATCGCATTGGAGGCCCCGGGATTGTCGGTATCCGAGGTCAAGGGGATGTCATTGTTTAGGTCGTATTTGTCCGGGTTTGGTGCAGTTTGGGAGGCGGTTGTACATCTAGGAATTCCAGCTGTCGTGTCCTCAGTCTCCTTCCCCTCCAACAATGCCGACCCAGACTCCGGGTCCGTATCCGTCGCATTGGTGGCCCCATGACCGTCAGTATCACTAAATTTATTATTTTTTCTCTTATCTTCGCGTGCATTAGCCGCGACAGGCGACCACATTGCTTTGCCCAGACCGTCTTAAAGGAGATTGTGTTGCCCATGATGACTGACTGCGAGATATCCTCCGCAAATAAAAGTTTAAGTGCCAACGTTTTTTCTGAGAAACGTTTACTCTCAACGGAGTCCTTTCGTGTGAGGGGGGGTTTCTTGCACTCTTCTGAAATTGCGACCTCACACTCCGTGTCCGTCGTATGGGAGGCTTCAGGATGGTAAGTATCTGAATTCAAGGAGATGTCATCGTTCTGGTGGTAGTTGTCCGGGTTTGGTGCAGTTTGGGAGGCGGTTGCACATCTAGGAATTCTGGCTTTCGTGTCCTCAGTCTCCTTCCCCTCCAACAAATTAATTGCCCACCCAGACTCCATGTCCGTGTCCGTCGCATGGGCTGCCCCATGATTGTCAGTACACAACATCATGTGGAGGTCCTCCTGTAGGCCATACTTATCCGGGCTTGGTGCAGTACCAGATGCTGTGGAAGGGCCCAGATCAAACCGGCGTCTATTAGCCAGAGGGACGTCAGGGCGGTTTGGCATTTGCGGGGCTATGGCGGATGCAGTGGCCAGCATCAAGGCAAAGGTTGATCAAGCCACTTGTAGGTTTCCTGGGACTGTTCCCTGCAGAAGAACAAATGTGAAATGTTATTGCAAGAGTGAAAAATATACCAATCATTATCATCCATAGGTAAACATTGGTGCATCTGAGAATTTTTATGTCCCCCACTATAGTAGTGGGGGACATATTGTTTTTGCCCTGTCTGTTGGTCTGTTGGTTGGTTGGTTTGCGCCAACTTTAACATTTTGCAATAACTTTTGCTATATTGAATATAGCAACTTGATATTTAGCATGCATGTGTATCTCATGGAGCTGCACATTTTGAGTGGTGAAAGGTCAAGGTCAAGGTCATCCTTCAAGGTCAGAGTACAAATATATGTGGCCCAAAACGCTCATTTTATGAATACTTTTGCAATATTGAAGATAGCAACTTGATATTTGGCATGCATGTGTATCTCATGGAGCTGCACATTTTGAGTGGTGAAAGGTCAAGGTCATCCTTCAAGGTCAGAGGTCAAATATATGTGGCCCAAATCGCTTATTTTATGAATACTTTTGCAATATTGAAGATAGCAACTTAATATTTGGCATGCATGTGTAACTAATGGAGCTGCACATTTTGAGTGGTGAAAGGTCAAGGTCATCCTTCAAGGTCAGAGGTCAAATATATGTGGCCCAAATCGCTTATTTTATGAATTCTTTTGCAATATTGAAGATAGCAACTTGATATTTGGCATGCATGTGTATCTCATAGAGCTGCAAATTTTGAGTGGTGAAAGGTCAAGGTCATCCTTCTAGAGTCAAGGTCATCCTTCAAGGTCAAACGTCATATAGGGGGACATTGTGTTTCACAAACACATCTTGTTATACAAATGTTATATTAAATAACAGCAACTTACAACCGCCAAGTCCACTGTTGATGTGTTGTGTTTAAGAAAGTTGGCTATTTTATGTGCCCTCTGCCAGTCCGCCATCCTTCTGACCAAGGTAATCAGCTTCCGGTTCAAAGTGAGGGAGAAGTGGTAATCTGCATACAGGTCCTGCATGCCCGATCTGAAGAATTATTGCATTAATGTTTTTAAGCAAGTTTCAATCATTTATTACTATAGTGGTTACTATTTTACGAATTAGTTTATATATGAAACTGCAGGAAAAACAGAATGGTGCACACAAACTCTGACACTTACTTTCTCCAACTGGCCTGTACCCAGTGGTTAATGTTCCACGGCTGCACCATGCAGTCGCTGTCTCAAAGCGGCCAAAAACCAGCTCGTTCTCGGCCTCCAACTTTGTACGGCCCTGAAAATAATCTGACCTGACGATCGACACACACATCTCCAACAGCCCAAATGTATGGACGTCCATGTGAAGGTATCCATACCTTCAGAACCAAACGTGAAAGTCTTGTGAACCTTCAAGGTTTTTCATTGATTAGCCCCAATGGTCTGCATTTAGTTTTTGACCCAACATGACCCATTTTTAAAGGGACCAAAAAAACAATGGTATAAATATTCTGAGCAACTTTGATGAAAAATGTGACTTCAATGTTTTTCACAAAGTTTTTCCTTGATTTCATCTGGTGACCTAGTTTTTTACCTAACATGACCCATTTTGAAAGCAGTTTGGAACAGGCAGTTAAATCTATTGTCCCTGTAATTTCCTATGACTGATTTGACACTGTTCTGTGCACAGAAAGCCTCCCACCGGTCACGTTAACCAACATGGCTGCCTGGGAATGCTGCATTGTTTCTTCTTGGGTTGAGCATTGCAGCTCGCTAGCAGACCCATCATGCCATTCAACAAGTAACTTGTCAGGCAATTTTTTTTACTTGCTCGATCACTCATGGTAAAGGTTGGTTTTTTCAATGACTGTGGGATGAAATCTTCTGTGGGTTTCATTTCTGCCCATGCTTCTGATATGTCAGTTAGGCTGTGCTCTGGAACCTCTTTATGGCTTTTCCAGTCTCTCTGGCAATATGAGTAAACCCTTTAATATTTCTTTTAATTGTACATTATCTGTGTCCATTTAATGTTAATGAATAAATATATTCTTCAACAATGGATATTAAGTAAGTATTGTTAAATCACATAAGAAATTAGTGAACTTTCAAACAAGAAAGGTTTTTTTAAAGATAAATAGAATTCATTCAATGTTTTTACATTCACAAAAAATTATCTTAATTTAATTTCATATAAATGTTACACATTTAATTAAACATAATAAACTTATTTAATTACATATCTTTATTAAATATGTCAATTAATATAATATCAACATCTGTTTTTATTTTTTCCACACAAATGTCACTTAAAATGGGGCAAAATACACACGAGCCAAGTCTCTAACAATTACTTAACTGAAAAAATATTAAATGATCATTATATCTAAATGAAAAAGCTTAGCTAAACTATCCTCTTCTGATGAGCAATGTGTATCTGGAAGTCTATTGCTTCAATTAAGGATGTCTTAACCTTGTTTGGAGGACATATTACAGTATGTGAACTCTTCCATCTGCTTGTTGTCCAAACCAAAACTGACTAGTATGTTTTGAAGGCCTGTTTCTCTTTGTTTAAATTGATGTCCTCTAACTTTGTTCACACAAACAATTGTCTAATCCATTGCCTTCTTCATAACAAAATACATGTTAACAACCTGTTGCTTTTTCCTGGGCTTGAGGTAATTTAACAGAAATTCACTGTTTTCCCCCCAGTTTTCAGACTGTCCACAAGAAGCATGTTTTTGCATTACTGCATATGATGCAATAAAGGACTGCTTTGTATCGTATTGCATTCAATCTAAATTTATATTCACTCTGCCATTTGTTGTTAAAATTAAATCTGAAATTAAAACAGCGCCACATGAAACCTTTGTCCACTAATTCACTGTGTACTTAACACTTCTGAAAAATGGTGCATGTTTCTGGATTTATGAAGTTCTTAAACACATTTAATTGCGTAAATGGCCAGAATAATTTTTTTTAATGATGCAATTAAATTGGAGTATTGGCTATATATGCACATTTCAAATGTGATATGTTTACAGTTTTTATATGGAAGGGTTGACATGCATGTATTGGCCAATGACAACACAACATGGCAATAAATGAGCTCAGAACTTATAACGCAGATCCGCTATATAATGCCGTCTTGTGGCTTTGACCCCATCATCCACGTTATATTGGAATAAGAGTGTATTAAACAATAAAGTCATAATATCATGTCCATGTATAGTATTAATTCGAATATATTAATGTGTTTACTGTAAACATTTTAAAATTAGTGTATTCATATCTCATTTATAACAAAACAAACCACTAAACAAAAATTATATCAATAGAAAGGAAACAAAGCAAAAAAGCTATTTATGTCCCCCGGTCTATACTGTGGGACATATTGTTTTTGCCCTGTCTGTTTGTTGGGTTGTTTGCGTCAAACTTTAACATAGGCCATAACTTTTGTAATAGTGAAGATAGCAACTTGATATTTGGCATGTACGTGTATCTCATGGAGCTGCACATTTTGAGTGGTGAAAGGTCAAGGTCATCCTTCAAGGTCAAAGGTCAAATTTATGGGGGGGACCCACAAACACATCTCGTTTTTTATGCTCCAAGTAGGGTGGCATATGGCAGTTGAACTGTCCTTCAGTCTGTCCTTCGTCCGTCCGTCCAAAAACTTTAACATTGGCCATAACTTTTGCAATATTGAAGATAGCAACTTGATATTTGGCATGCATGTGTATCTCATGAAGCTGCACATTTGAGTGGTGAAAGGTCAAGGTCATCCTTCAAGGTCAAAAGTAAAAAAATACAAATCCAAGGGAAGTAATAAGCTTTAAAAGGGAGATAATTTCTAAACCTGCCAAATGATATATTAAAATTTTATTTCAAAGCGGCGCAATAGGGTGCATTGTGTTTCTGACAAACACATCTCTTGTTTATTACTGAAATTAAAAAACTACATTTTAATTGTTTTATTATAGATATAAGCATGAAATAAACAGTCCATTATACACCTTATAGAAATTCACTACTAATATAATTGTTTCAAACTCCAAAAATTAAAAATGACACTTGATTTAAATCTGTCATTGTCCTCTCTGATGCGTTGTTCTCTCAGATTGCAGAGGGCAGATATCACAAGAATAGTTGTTGTACCTTAATTGAATGCTTTGTTTGACATCTTGCTGTTTAATATTTAGTATAACTTTAACCTTTCCACATGAATGCAATCGGAGTCTGGAATCAACCATCACTTCTTTTGTAAGTTGATCACGACCTTTAAAGAATGCAACTTCTGTTGTGGCCATTTCCATTTGTCAATAAGAAAGCTTTACTTACGTTTATACTGACCAGCCGGTCGTCACCGTCATCATCATCGGCATACGGTAAGTAGTAGTCCCTCGGTATATCGTAACCTGCACCTGACAAATATGTACTGGTCATTGGACAGGTTTTAATTTAATTAGCAATTTTTGGAAACTTAAAAATGTTTATCAATTATTAAGATTTTCCTAGGGTAAATGATGGCAATGATTCACTGCGCATGCTTAAAGCAAAATTCTTCACTTATTGTGAACCCTTGGTCAGCCATGAGTCCAAAAAAGCCACTAGTCTTAGTGATGTTAACGTCACCGTACAGTAAGAAACAAACATTATAAATCCAGGTGAAATACTAGTAGCAACTAAAAAATAGTGCAGTGATGTTAGTTTTGCACGAACTCCAAGTCTGAGCATATGGTTTAAGTTTGTATGGCCGATGTATAAATATATACATCTGTGTAGTCAATTATACTTGTTGTTTTGGGAAAATTTTCTTTAAAGGATGATGGCATGGTCCTTTGAATTGTTTCTCTGGGAGGCCAGACAACACAGTTGCATAATTGTTTTGCCATAATGTCTAGCCACCAATTATACATGTCACTCACAGAAATACAAAGTCTTCTGGCAAGATCATCAATGTTAATACCAGATGCAATCTTACTAGCACTGTAACAATCTGATCAGCCACTTTCATCTTGTAATGCAAGTTAGATCCATATGGTGCCAGTGTTGCAATCAAGGTGAATAGTTGTAACAATGTAATACTAGTATAGAAGCAAGAGTCTGATTCACAAGTCATGTTTAGGGCGATCAACTCCGAAAAAGAGTGTTGCACCGCTGCGTTCTTTGTGTTCTTAATGTACACAACACCAACAGTATGTGTGGAAGTATCAACCATAACTAGACCATTTCTGCACAAGTACTGCAAGAACCACACTTATGTTTATCAGAAAGTTCTGGCGTAGCGACTTCTAACCTTGTAGCTGTCAATAGATCAGCGTTTGAATCATGGGTCAAACAGCAATCTGCTGATGTTTTCATCCTTGCACATTCTCAGTATCATTCATCGTCTGGGGTTTACGTACAAGTGGTATCTGTGCAGGAGTGACTGTTTCAAGGCTGTAGCCCATGTGCATAGGACAGGATTTTCTCACGTAGATTCAACATCCACCAAGTGCACATAAATAATATCAAATTTAAAATAGTTACAACTAAGTGTAACTTAAAAACTCTGTGGTGGAGGTATCTTGTTGATCAGGCCACAGACTGATGTTTTATGAGTTGTATGGATAAATACCATCAGTATTCATGGTAATTGTCACCGTTTTTGGATTGTTCATGACTCTGTCTCTGTTGAGAATGTCAACTAGCTGCTATTGGAGAAGGACAACGCTGAAGAATGACTTTCTTCGCCTCTGATTCTATGATTCTTCTTTGACTTAAGTAGTGCAATTGAAGACTTTTAAAATTATTTTGAAGCACGTATTGCAATCAAAAGTCAATTGTTCATTATCACAAAAAGTACTCTTCGGCATCTTTGTTTTTACACCCTCAAAGCTTGATTCACGTAGAACATCTAGCATCCAGAGAGTTTCATCTTGTTAAGGAAGTTGAATTTAGCATCTTTAAGGATTGAGTGCACAAATTTTCTCGCACACAGATTGGCGATTTCATTGAAAAAATACCGCAAATCCCGCAATCTTGCAGTCTTAGATATGCACTGTTGCCTCCTTCATCGTTAAATACATGTAAACAACGTGTCACATGTTCCTCTGTCTGATTGCTCTAGTACACTTATTATGCCCCTCTTCAAAGAAGAGGGGGTATACAATGTTTTGCACATGTCGGTCGGTCCATCCGTCCGTCGGTTCGTCCACTGGATGGTTTCCGGATGATAACTCAAGAACGCTTAGGCCTAGGATCATGAAACTTCATAGGTACATTGATCATGACTGGCAGATGACCCCTATTGATTTTCAGGTCACTAGGTCAAAGGTCACGGTCACAGTGACTCGAAATAGTAAAATGGTTTCCGGATGATAACTCAAGAATGCTTACGCCTAGGATCATGAAACTTCATAGGTACATTGATCATGACTGGCAGATGACCCCTATTGATTTTAAGGTCACTAGGTCAAAGGTCAAGGTCACAGTGACTCGAAACAGTAAAATGGTTTCCTGATGTTAACTCAAGAATAATTAGGCCTAGGATCATGAAACTTCATAGGTACATTGATCATGACTGGCAGATGACCCCTATTGATTTTAAGGTCACTAGGTCAAAGGTCAAGGTCACAGTGACTCGAAACAGTAAAATGGTTTCCTGATGTTAACTCAAGAATAATTAGGCCTAGGATCATGAAACTTCATAGGTACATTGATCATGACTGGCAGATGACCCCTATTGATTTTCAGGTCACTAGATAAAAGGTCACGGTCACAGTGCCAAAAAACGTATTCACACAATGGCTGCCACTACAACTGACAGCCCATATGGGGGGCATGCATGTTTTACAAACAGCCCTTGTGTGCAATTCATTTCATTTCTCAAGTTTTCATGTGTAAATACAAAATAACATTAGGAACTTTTTGTCGCATTGTTCAAATCTTAATGATTGGCTTCAACAAGATTAGCCAAGGATTCTCCATTGACATAAACAATGCTGTCTGACGGTACCCAGTCGCATTTTTTACAACAGATTTCGGGCAGGAATAAACTTTGGTACAGTCTCGTATGGCTGGTGCCTTTAAGAGTATTTTCCATGCCTGGGGTACATTTTTGTATACTAATGAAGACCTTACTACAACAAAGTAAAGTAAAACATCAGTGATATCATTATGGAATTGTAATTCACCTAAGCGATGTGTGCTGATAAAGGCTTCCTATGCCTATTTGGCAACATCCATGTCACTTTGGGGAAAGGGACATTAATGTTGATTTGAATAGGAAATGGATTGTGTTTACCACTTGTGTGTCACTTTTTAAAAAGGGACATGTCATGTGTATGTGAAGAAAAATAATAAAATCATAATGTTAAATATTTTTTCATGTTAAGGATACATGTATTTCTACATCTATTTGTTTGAGCATGAAGTGAATACAGTTATTTACAGACACTTATGTCTTTATAAGGCTTGAAATAGTAATCAACCCATCCAAATAGTGTAAAGCTTAGATGACATTTACTGGTTAATTCATTATTTTTTTTTAAACCTAATACTCTGTAACGGCCATACCAATCAGACCACCATGACAGAGGCTATTATCTACTGACCCAGCAACACAAGAAAAAAAATTAACATGATATTAATTCCAGTTAGATAAACAAACATCATAGCACACATATTTTTTTTATCAGCTCGGCTGTTTTCAGAGAAAACACGAGGTATTGTCATAGCCAGCTCGTCGTCCGCCGTCTGCGTGGTGCTAAAACTTTAACATTGGCTATAAAATCAAAGTACTTCCACCTACAACTTTGAAACTTCATATGTAGCTGCACCTTAATGAGTTCTACACACCACACCAATTTTTGGGTCACTAGGTCAAAGGTCAAGGTCACTGTGACCTCTAATAGAAAACTTTAACAAAGGCTCTAAAATCAAAGTGCTTCCATCTACAACTTTGAAACTTCATATGTAGATGCACCTTGATCAGTTCTACACGCCACCCATTTTTGGGTCACTAGGTCAAAGGCCAAGGTAACTGTGACCTCTAATATAACCTTTAACATAGGCTTTAAAATCAAAGTGCTTCCACCTACAAATTTGAAACTTCCTATGTAGATGAGTTCTTCTGTCACTTATCTTTCTTCCCTTTCTTCTGACAAGCTTTCATTTATTCAAAACTGCACCCACAGCCGAGCATTGGCACCCGCTATGCGGTGCTCTTGTTTTAATTCCAACTAACCAGTTTTATTTTCATAACAATTTAACGACAATGGTAACAAAAACAATGGGCTAATTTGGAACCCAATGTTATTTGAGCTCATTATAAGTAAAAGATCATGCTATAGATATCAACAAGGGCTGTTTGTAAAACATGCATTCCCCCCATATGGGCTGTCCGTTGTAGTGGCAGCCATTGTGTGAATACGTTTTTTGTCACTGTGACCTTGACCTTTGACCTAGTGACCTGAAAATCAATAGGCGTCATCTGCAAGCCACAATCAATGTACCTATGAAGTGTCATGATCCTAGGCAAAAGCGTTCTCGAGTTATAATCCGAAAATCATTTTACTATTTCGGATCACTGTGACCTTGACCTTTGACCTTGTGACCTCAAAATCGATAGGGGTCATCTGCGAGTCATGATCAATCTACCTGTGAAGTTTCATGATCCTAGGCATATGCGTTCTTGAGTTATCATCCGAAAACCATTTTATTATTTCGGGTCACCGTGATCTTGACCTTTGACCTAGTGACCTCAAAATCAATAGGGGTCATCTGCGAGTCATGATCAATCTACCCATGAAGTTTCATGATCCTAGGCGTATGCATTCTTGAGTTATCATCCGGAAACCATTTTACTATTTTGGGTCACCGTGACCTTGACCTTTGACCTAGTGACCTCAAAATCAATAGGGGTCATCTGCGAGTCATGATCAATCTACCCATGAAGTTTCATGGTCCTAGGCGTATGCGTTCTTGAGTTATCATTCAAAAACCATTTTACTATTTCGGGTCACCGTGACCTTGACCTTTGACCTAGTGACCTCAAAATCAATAGGGGTCATCTGCGAGTCATGATCAATGTACCTATGAAGTTTCATGATCGTAGGCCCAAGCGTCATTTAGAAGACTCTTGCCAACAAGCAGTTTCTACAGTTGAACCATTCCTGCTGTTAGATGCTTTTTATGACGGTGAAACATTGTATTTTGTAGCTGGACAACAAGAAGATGAAACATCAAAAAAACTTTCACTCCACCATCTACATCTATTAGTACAGGTGGAATCATTGAGAGGACCTTTTCTTAAATTGATTTCAGGTTTTTGTCAAGATCAGGAGGTTCACCTGTTTTAAACTGCATCAACACATGTCTTTATTTGTCTATGTTTTTTAAATTGCTCTTTAAGTGTGTCCACTTCTGTTGACAGTCTTCATCTTTTCTGTTCAGTCACCACCAACAGCATTGACTTTGTGTAGTCGTATTTATTAGTGACTATATTCACAACAATAAAAACATAAAGTGAGCACAGTACATGTAAAATAAATTACAAACTACTGTTACTGTTGCAATCTTAATACATATATAGTTAAGGTTTTAACTATGTTATTATAATTTTCACAAACTTTATTTTATCATCATAAAAATATGTTGTGTCAAAAATGTTCAAAGAATTAGACTGTTCAATTAAGTCCAATTTTAAATTTAGGTTTAATCTAAAAACATCTGTTGGATTGACTAAAAAGTGTGACATGAAACTGCAGTCCCTACATTTTGCTTATCGATGCTTGCTGCTTGTTCACAACCCCTGCTTAAATTTCAAGAGCAGTTCAAGAAAAGTTCTTGCTTAGTTCAAGAACAGTGTTCATGAATTGTACTTGAACTGCTCTAAAAGAGTTCAAGAACTGTTCAAGTACATTTTAAGAAATGTTAAATTGGACAAATGTTAAGGACAAGTGTTCTTTAAGGGTCTTTAAAACAGTTCTTGAACAGTTCAATAACATTAATTCTTGAACAGTCTAAGAACTCTTATTCTTGAACAGTTCATGAAAAATTCAAGAACAGTTTTCTCACAAACTGAACAAAATATGTGAAAGGTGGGTAACTTACATCATGTATAGCTTTATAGTTTGAAGCTGTTATAGTCCACCTTTCTTGCATTGAATGGGGCAACTTGCTTACAAATGTTTTTCCTCAACCGAAATATCCTAAGACGAAAAACATGATTTAAACACAGGAGTGTCCTTAAAAGATTTGATTTCTGTGACAATATCTAGTGTAGATCGTACAGCATCTTGCTGTTACTATTTGAGGCAAGTTCTTGAAAATTGGCGATCCTCCTTCTGATTGATTGCTCAATGATTTCGAGACTTCCATACAGGTCTTCAAGTCTTGACCAAATCCAGGCTAATGCACGAGTGGGATCATGATTAGACGCGCGTACTGCTCGAGCATGATTGCTTGATTTTGGTCTCTACCACTTCTGCAATAAATCCAACTCTTCGAACGAATTCACTTCAAGTTCTTGTGTCACACTTTTAAATATGTTTTTCCATGTAAGGTAATTTTCAGGTTTGTTGTCAAACTTGATGAAGCTGGAGAGTAGAACATCTTTCTTAAGTAAATAATGACTGAGGTTAACCAAGTCATTTGACACTAACACTTTTCATGTTGCTAGTCTTTAAAACACTGGATTCGTATGTGTTCACTAATTTATCATCATGTGTATCATCTGGTCTATCATCAAGTGAGTTCATGGTTATATCCTCATACAACTGTTGTTGTTTCAACAATAGTTTTTCTCTCAATGATTCTGCTTCTTCAATATGTAGTAGCAACCCCAGTCAGTCGATAAATCAATGGCTTATCAGCTGGAATGAGCGACTTTAGTGAGTAATGTCCCCTGTTTTCTGATATAGGTGGCGCTTTGGTCGAGTAGGTCCTTCTATGCGGAAATGTTCGGATTTTATCATAAGATTATCGCCATTGTTATTCAGCGATGCGTTTGACAGCTTTAGGTAGCGCACCTCTAATGATTTCCCGCGATTTATTTTACGATCATTGCCGATGTTCAATGATCGGTTATTTCCGAGAGATGCATTTTATTTTTTTCAAACTTCGAATTTTTATATGTGTTTACCTAATTCATTTAGAATACATTATTTCACTATAAATATTGACTTTGATCAAATTAGTATCTGAAAAATACGATTTCGCGATTTCTTCAAAGATAGACAAGCCTTTTTACCTGTTAACTTATGGATATCTAATTTAAGGTTGCACTGATGTGAAGTTGTTGTGGCCGAGTGGTTAAGGCGACGGACTTAAATTCTTTTGGGATCTTCCCGCGCAGGTTCGAATCCTGCCGACATCGCATTCTTTTTGCGACGCGTTTTATTTCTTTTCTAACGTAATTTGATTTAATATAGCATATAAGCTATGTTTATTGTTAAATATGTTGACAATTGTATGCACATCCTTCAATTTTTAAAATTAAAACAACGTTATGGCTAAATTGGGTAATTTACTTCTGAAAATACAAATGATGCATGTTGCATTTTTATTTAAAAAAGTAAACGGTAAATCTGTCGTTTTCTTGGTATTTTTGCTGTATATAGTGTTTCTATAAAAACTAAGTTTAAAATATAACTTAAATGTTACTATTTTGAATTTTATGACACTTTGTTTTTTACAGACCCAATTTTTACTTGGCTGAAATCACTTACATTTCATGGCGCTATTCCATAAATAAAAATTTGTAAAAAATAAATTTCTGTAAAAGAATACTTATTTCATCTTGTTTAAACTTTAAACACCTTTACTGCATCTGTACACACCAACTGCATGCCCATATTTGGAAATTTGAATTAATTATTGAACTTTTATATACCCCAGGGGTGAAAATAAACTGGATAAAAGCCGAGCGTGAGGGTGGTTTTGAAAAAATCGGTATATTTTTTTAAAAAGCATGGAAAGCCTACCTACAAATTTGCATGTTCAGTGAAATGATGCTGATTAGGAAAATAATTAATTAAATTATATTTGGATATGTGCCCATTAGAGGTGCGCTACCTTAACAATAGAAATATTAAATAATGTCGAATCCACATGCTGCATTCCATTTTGTTCACGAAGAGGTCGACACAAGTTCCCGAAAGACAAACAACGTCAAGCAGCATGGGTACAAGCTATTTGGCGGGTGAAAACAAGAACTTCACCTGCATTTATGGAAAAACAGTGGAAAGAAATTAACATATTGCCATCATAAACTTTAGTCCGCTATTTTGCTCCAAGCAGCTTCAAGAGACTGTACCCCAAAACACGGGTCATAATTGATGGTACTGAGTGCCCAATTAAAAAGCCGAAAAATCCAACAGCTCAACAAGCCACTTTTTCAACTTACAAGTACCAAAATACAGTTAAGGTTTTGGTTAGCAGTACCTCTGGTGGTTTTATTAACCAGGTTTTCCTAAGGAAAAAACTGGTTATTAGATTGGCGAATGCGGGCGGGCTGGCGGGCGGGCGGAACAAGCTTGTCCGGGCCATAACTTTGTCGTTCATTGTGAGATTTTAAAATCATTTGGCACATTTGTTAACCATCATTAGACGGTGTGTCGCGCGAAAAAATTACGTCAATATCTCCAAGGTCAAGGTCACACTTTTGAGTTCAAAGGTAAAAAATAGCCATAAATGAGCTTGTCTGGGCTATAACTATGTCATTCATTATGAGATTTTAAAATCATTTGGTACATTTGTTCACCATCATGGGACGGTGTGTCGCACGAAAGAATCACGTTAATATCTCCAATGTCAAGGTCGCCAC
Source organism: Dreissena polymorpha (assembly GCF_020536995.1). Lineage (NCBI taxonomy): Eukaryota > Metazoa > Mollusca > Bivalvia > Myida > Dreissenidae > Dreissena > Dreissena polymorpha. The sequence goes on from NC_068358.1 coordinate 11,899,297, forward strand.
GACTAAAAATAGATTTATTTTAAAACAAACTTACAAAGGGGGTTAATTTTGTTTGTTCATTTCAAAAGTTCAGTTTGAGTTGTCTCCCTTTATCAGATTTTTTTTCACAATGAAAACCTGGTTTTGTGACAATTTTGTCCCTTGTTTCTTATGTGTCTGCAGCCTATGGCGGAGAGGCTACAAGTGATAGGCAAATAGTTGAATGGAGTTCACTGACCAGGCTTTGTTCCAAAAATGATAGTATAATGGCTGATAATTAAAGGTTTCAATGTGCAGGACATTTTTGCTCCACATGATGTGAATATTATTATACCAACCTTTTTTAAGAAGCAGAACAGAATGTCGAATGAAACTGTTATTAAAGATAGAAAAATTCAATCTACATGAAACGTGTTCATGTGGAAAGAATTATTGGTTTTGGAAACACATACAGAATTTTAACTAAACCTTTGACTACCACAGAGATTATTTGTGTTTGTTTCATGCTATGTAATTTCAGAAATGGCATTGTGTCAACATAAGAATTGCTACAATCAAAGTTTTATTTGTAGCTAAGAGTATTAAAATGTCAATTTTGTAATGTCAAGTACAATTTTGAACAAACTATGTCAGATGTGCACTCTGGTTATGAGTGTTAAGAAGTACATGTAATGACAGTAATAGAGCTAATGGACATGTGTTAAGTCGTCTGTTTTTTATAAAATTCATGCCCCTAAAGGAGGGCATATAGTGACAGCACTGTCCGTCTGTCTGTCTGTCCGTCTGTCTTTCCGTTACACTTATGCGTTTAGGTTTCGAAAAATGCTCATAACTTCTATGTCGCGTCAGATGTCACCTTCATATTTGGTATGCTTGTGTATATGGACAAGGCATTTCCATACCTACACATTTATTTAACCCTTTTACCTTGACCTTGAACTTAGGATCTGCGTTTAGGTTTCGAAATCTGCGTTTAGGTTTCAAAATAGCGTTTTTCGGGGGCACATGTCTTTTGATGGAGACAGCTCTTGTTTATGTTGAAGTTGATATATTACATGTGATTGCTTAATAAAGTTCTAAAATATTGTTTTGTTACTTTTGTCGCTGTTATAAAGCCAATATGGTTTTGAACTGTCAAGGAAGAACAGTTTTGACCTTCAATGATTACCGGTAATACACACACTTACATGTATTTTGCTACTTCCAGTCTCTCATAAAGATGTTAATTACAACTGGTACCTAACATGAAGTTTTGAGCAGTGTTTTAAAACATTACCAGAAAATAACTAATTTAATCATAATAATCCTTTTTGCTTTCTTTCTTTGAATATGATTCATAACTTTTGTGAAGACTGAAATTAAACTTTGAACAGGCCAGTATTCATAAAGCTCCTAAGCAAAATCTTAAGTTGTATTTAAATAAAAAATTCAGAATGAATTTGTAATGAAAATTATTATGATTTCTGTTTTTTTCTCATGCCAAAATACTATAACAAAATTAAATAAAAAACACCAAAAGCAAATTTAATACAAAAAGTCATCTGTAGACAAGAAGCAAAAGACTTCTGATAATTTAAGACATGTATACAATTATTCTTGAGGTGCTTTATGAATGCTTGCCATAAACAACATACTTTATACTCATGCAGTTCTGTTCAAACAACACAATTTTTAACAAAACAGTTTGTACAAACGTAGTGACATATATAATAACAAGAGCTGTCACCTTAGGATGACTTATGCCTCCTATAAACGCTTGATAGAAGTTATAAGCTTTTTTCGAAACCTAAACGCAGATTTCTAAACTTAAACGTGGACCCTTAGTTCAAGGTCAAGGTCACAGGGGTCAAAATTTGTGTGCGTATGGAAAGGCCTTGACCATATACACATGCACGCCAAATATGACATTGCTATCTGAAACAACATGGAAGTTATGAGCATTTTTCGAAACCTAAACGCAAAGTGTGACGGACAGATGTACGGACAGTCCAATCACTATATGCCCTCCTTCGGGGGCATAAAAACAAAAACATACAGATCATGATATTTCATACATTACAAAATGCATCCGTTTCCAAATTTTGAATACCAGGTAATGACTTTTTGTTTCATTTCTTTTGCAGAACATTGTTTTACACACTTTTATAAAACAACTTGTCCAAAAGTGCTGGTTTGAAATATTTCTAAAAAAAATAACTCCAATTTGCATACCGTCTCAGAAATTAACTCCTCATTTCTTGTTACTCTGATGTACACAATGTCAGTGAGAGTAAACACAATTAAGGCCTAATATTTTCGCTCAGAGCAGAACAACTGTCCCAGGATCTGAAAGTAATATGGATGTTTTTGACTGAGAACAATTTAGTTTTCCGTTGACTTCTTTCAAATATGGCACAGTGACTGGATTTATGAGTTTATTTTTGGCACTAAAAGGACATTTAACCTCAACAATCAAGTTCTTGCTGACAATTCCATCGGGAGATGCTCGTAGGAATAGATGAGTCTTGGAAACTGTGATGCCACATGCCTGAACTTTAACCCTCTATGCGCGGGAACCGAGATAACTCGGTTCCCTACTATGCGCCGTATCTGACGGGAACCGAGTTAACCCGTTTTCGATAGTGATGATTATTTTTGTAAAAGTTTATAGGGTTTCCGTCAACGTCATCACGTATATAAATATTAACCAATCAAAATATTAATAAATGAGGCAATGTCCTAAAAATGGTAATGAAATTCCGGATATTGCGCAAGAAATTTGAAAACGAGATTGAACAAAGGAATTGGCAAAACAAATTTGTTCAAGATGGCGGAGCATGAAAATTTAGTCGACATGTACTTTGGAAATGATGATTCCGACGGCAAATTTGAAGGTTTTGAGGAAGCAGACTTGGTTGTAAATATGAGAGAATGTGTCCTGAGTTTGAAGCCGATGATTTTGAAAATGATAGGGACTACCTGAGCAACTTACACATGAATTGGTTTCGTGAAGTGAGGGAGCCACTCGTTCCGCCATTCACTGGCGAGAGTGGTTTGAAAGTTGAACTGGAGACGGATGCTACTCCATTAGAACATTTCAATGTGTTTCTAAATAATACAGACATGACCAATATAGCTTTTGAAACAAATCGCTATTTCTCGCAGATACGAGCGCAGAAGGTTCCCTCCTGTTACTCCCGCATGAACTCTTGGGTAGACACCAGTGGAAATGAGATCGCAAAATTCCTGGGAATGACGATATTGATGGGCCTTGTTGACAAACACTGCATAAGTTCGTATTGGTCTACTGACAAACATGAAAGCACTCTCATCTATGGAACTCAAATGACAAGGGATCGTTTCATGTCAATCCTTTCCTTTCTTCACCTGGCTGACAACTCCATTGCTCCCAGTAGACTTGAAGATGGGTTCGATCCTCTGTACAAAGTATGAACAGAATAACAAACACTTGAAAATAACAAATAACACAAGCCTTTATGGCTACACAAGACTAATTTATTATATTTTTTAATTAATAAATATGCATTTAAAAGCAAACATTTAATTGTAACACATAGTCAATGAAAAGAACAAACATTGCAAACAAAAATAATTCGTGTCCACTCTTGGCGTAACTGTTTCATCTGACATGAAACATTGTTTTATTTTATGTGTCATACACAAAATAAAACCCTGTTTCATACATATAGAAATGTATTCTTCTTGGATATAGCCATTCTGTATTTCAGAATCATGATGTTATTGTTTTATTTCAAGTAAAACCCATTTATGATGTGGTTGCAGCTCGGTTCCGCAACACCTATACTCCGGACCAGAACATCGCCATTGACGAGGGAATGGTCCCGTGGAGAGGACGTTTGCGGTTCAGACAGTACATACCAAACAAGCCAGACAAGTTTGGTATAAAGATCTATATTGCAAGTGAAAGTAAGTCTGGCTATGTGTGTGACTTCAACGTCTACACTGGTGCAGACTTTGATCCTGACCCTACCGCAGAAGTTGGCAAATTGCAGTTGGGTCATTCATATGGCGTTGTGATGGGACTTCTACGTAGGGCAAGTCTTCTCAACCATGGCTACTGTCTGTATGTGGACAATTATTATACATCACCAACCCTTTTTGACAGATTGTCGGCAGAGAACACAGCAGCAGTTGGAACTGTCCGCTTGAATCGACGTGAAGTGCTGGTGGCGCTGAAAACAAAAACAAAACGTGGTGACGTTATTTTCAGGCAACGAGGCAATCTGTTGGCAATGAAATGGACAGATAAGAGGGATGTTTGTGTGTTGTCAACTAAACACAATCACACCATGGTTGTTACAACAAAGACTGACCGTATAAGTGGTTATCCAGTTGTGAAACCCTTGTGTATTCTCGATGACAATAGGCACATGGGTTTGGTGGATCGTTCTTTTAAATGCACATTTTCATGAAAAATATTTGTAATAATTATTATATTATGTTTTTCCTTTCTGAAAAGGTATTAAAACATGTTAAAATAATTATCAAAGAATAAAGTTATTGAAAATATTCAGTTTTTCCCTAATTGTCACACCTTTAGCACACCTGCACAGGTGAGACAGGTAAAATCTCACAATGTCATTATCACCAATGTGTAGGCAATTCATTGCTGATAAAAGATCATATAGGTTATATGGACTTATTTCTTCAAAATATGTTGGAAATTGGTGGCCAAGTGACACACCTATCAAAATTGGAATCAGTCATTATTTATTCAGTACCAGCAGAGATTCTTATCAGTTGGGTATATAGCGCAGTGAGGGTTAATGTTTCATGCACTTTCATAAACATGTATTGCGTTTTTTTCAAATTTAAAACCATGGCGCATTGCTTTCTTTTGTTTGATTACATGTCCAGAGACCATTGTGGAAGCCAGTGCAGCTAAATTGGCGATTTCTGTTGCAGAACATATTTGGTTGTAGTTAAATGACTGGATTCTTTTGCCACATTCCTCAACCAGCTATCATTTGTGTTTTGTTCTCTAGTCAAAACTTCCTGTTCACAGCACTCTTCTGTTGTTATTTAAGTTATTTTAGTTTGATTTAGAAAGGTTTCTTCATGCTTAACTTCAAAATAATAATGATCATTGTTTAATGCATAATTGGATGGTACAAAGGTCTGAAATATTGGAGTTTAGAAATTCCTTTAAAGTTCATGCATTTATTGTAAAAATGGTCTTCATAATTAGGTGCATTTCGAAAATGAACAGGTCAGGGGTCAAAGTCCTTAATATCACAAATATCTGCCCCAAGATCTCTGGACTTCAGAGGGTACCCTGTATGCTTCTTGGCTCTATGGAATGCCTGTAGTTGCTCAGTACATGAAGACTCAACCTTCACATCTCCTGTTTGAACAAATTTCAGGCATGCATAAAGTACAGTTCTTATATGCTTGCAATATCCAAAGGGACCCTCGCCTGCTCCACATACTCACTGAGCCTTGTGCACTATTACATTTTTTGAAAAGGAAATTACACAGAGGATACAGGATTATGACTTTCATGATGCATACTAATCCATATCATAACATATAAAACACAAGCTAAGTACTCTGTGGGGGCATAAAGAGGACCTATATTTTGTCATTGTCAGAATGTGCATTTGTCTTTCTACTATACACACCTATTTTTGATCCTGACCTACCAGACTTCTCAATTACCTTTGTCGTCTCCGATATACTGTTAAAACTAGGGTCATTCTGAAGAACCACCGTCTTTCTCACGTAGTCCACGAAAACCACAAAAGGGGGATACACGACATTGTTCTTTATTTTATAGTTACTTCAGTGATCAACCCATTTATTTTGAACACGATGGTAGTTTACACAATATAGCATTAACACCTAGAGGAAAAATCATAAAATGACATTAATCTACTATATTTGGAATTGCTCAACTAGTTACGTAACTAGTTAAAAAAAACATAATCAACACGTTAGTTATATCGCGGACCGTTTCCAACTGCGTTTACCTTTTCAGTCAATTGCTCCCACAGCAGACGCACTTTCCTCGCGGCTTGGGGGCCGCCGTTGCTGTGGGATTCTTGCATTTGATTGATATTGTCGAACATGAACTCTCGAATGACATCGATCTCCATCGGACTCATCATTTTTTATTTTTTCTTTTGCAATCGATATCCGCCATTATTATTGTTTTGTCTAGATATCGTTTTGATACTGTTTACGGAAATACGAAATCGGAATTATGGGAAAAATAACTTAGGTTAAAAATAAGTATTTACCATGGTTAACTTACTGTGTGGTTAAAAGCTTTATACAAGTTAAAATTAACCATGGTATCTTAACTGCGATTTTAACCTTGGTTACTTATTTACTATGGTAATTTTTAACCAAGGTTTATACAATTGGCTGCAGGTGGCAGAAATATGCCAGCATAGAAATCTATTCATAAAAATACCATTTATTTACTGAGAAAAACTAATGAGATATATAATAATGGTTTAAATTTTTCGTATGAGATATATAGTAATGGTCTAAATTTTTCGTAAAGGTATTAATGAGTTCATTGATTTGTCTGACCGTTGGCCATTTATAGCAGCATAAGTTGAATACACTTGAGCTACTATTAATGGTCACCTCCACGGGACGATGATCCCATCAGACTGGTGGAGGAAAAGTTTGATTGGAAAATGATGGTTACAAATTATTGGAGATGATCGAGTTAGAATTACCGAGATTTACTGTTGAAAAAATTACCATATTGTCACGACTCTGACTTTTGTGAAAGTAAATATCTTCGGAAGCGGTAGCGAATCGTGTCAAGATAAATTTCTTTTAGTTAAGAAGTGAAAAATAAACACTTTTTATAAATTATGTCAAACGTATCATTTATTATTTTCATCATATCACACATTTATGAACATAATACATTTATGTCAATAATAACATTACATGAGAAAAGTAAGAGTTATAAGTTAATAATTATGTTAAAATTCTGCAAGTTTTCTGTTAAAATTCTGTGAGTTTTCTGTTAAAATTACGCAAGTTTTCTGTTAAAATCCTGCAAGTTTTTCTGTTATATTTGTATGTTTATATTTCTTTTTCCTATGAGGTTGTCAATTACAAACCATCAACTTTCAAAGCCTTTGTCTTTCTTTTATTCTCATATTCTTGCGTTATCACCTACCGACCCAACCGTTTTGGTTAGAGTGATTCAAACTCAGAACTCACGGCCTTTTATACTCTCAGAAATTATGTTATTAGTATTAGAATGTCATTACGTGAACAGCAGAAGACTGACAGAATCACCAATAACTTTGGATTGTTCAATGAAAAATATAACATTTCAATATGTATTAACAATATAATATATACTACTACATAAATTACCTGCATATTTGCTATTTTAAATGCAAATAGTATTTTAAAACAATAAAAATTGATGCAGTATAAAAACAGTTTACAGCAGATTGTTTACGTAATAGTGACGTCATTCTCAGCTACAACGCCACCTAGGGTTAAATAACACTAAGTGAACATGTGTACAATAAATTTACAAGAATCTGGATTTAAACTCCAACAATCGCGTAGCTGGTAATCCAGGTAAATTTTCAAGTCTGTTATCATAAGAGTCTCATACAATACTATAACTTAACTGCAGACAGCATTAGAAACATAGGTTAAATATCAAATAGTAAATAAATATTACCCCACCCACTAAGGTTTACATGTGTTACATTACCCCCCTCTTAAGATTGTTTGTGTCCTCACAAAACTATTAAGTTCATAGAATCATTTAAACAATCACAATAAATAAATAACTCCTTTTCAATAAATAAAATTTATTAATTTAATGTCGAACTATCGACATTGAACAATTAATACAATACAAATTAACAAATGGATAATATATTCAGCATATATAACATTCCGATAATAACAATACTTATCACCTAGTGCTGTAAAACACAAGTGACAATAATAGGAACAAACATGTTAACAAGTAAGTTATGAGCAAGGGTTTTAAACAAATATATTAAACATTGTGATGCTCATGACATTTTACTTATAACAACAAATTAAGTACATATATCAAAATTGAGCATGGATAAGACTAGAATGTTTCCTCCTCTATCACAAGCATCTCAAACAACAGAGCATGTCAAAAGTGATTAAAACATTTGGAGGAAATTCCGATCTTTTTAATGATCAATTTTACAACAATGCAAAGAGCCAATGCTCTTTAAATTTACCTTTGAACATCAACATAAACAATAAAACTACAACAACAGTAACAACAATCACAGTTATTTCTTGAATCTGTTTGTAGCCGACCACTAAGTTAGTAATTTTGGATGCATTTGCATATTCGGATTTAAGACATTATTTCAATATGCATGTTACAATGAAAATTAGTATAAATTTATGATTTTTTTTAAATGTCAAAGAAGTTACTTATGGTTAGCTTATTATGTTTTTCAGGAAACCAGTGCAAAATAATTGCTGTGCAAAACACGTTGTATAAAAATCTTATGTGGGTATTCACTGGCTTTGGCGGGAACAGTGGTGGCCTCCGCATTTGTTGCCGGTAAGGATGATACCCTCGACCACGTGAACTCGCAGGAGATGGCTGGTAATGACACCTTTCAGTGATTGTTGGCCTTCGAACAATGACTGGTTCATTCTCCTTTCTATTTTAAATGGGAGGAACAACAAAAGCTGGAACAACAGCCCTTTTCTCCGCTTTGAACTCACAGAGTTCATCAACTAATTGGCCCAGCGCTAAGCCCATCGTATGAACCGCTGATTTCAGTTCAAGAATCTCAGATTTGAGATCATTTATGCAAGTGTCACAAGTTGACGTCGATGATGAAGAAGACGAAGACATGGAAGATACACTCCATGGAGATTTTGTAGGACACAAAATTCTTTTATTGGAAGAATGTAATGGTGACTCTGGAAAGTCAAAAGGTGACAAATCGTGTTCACCTAACATCTCGGGCAAAATGTCAACAGTAGGGGTACTGTGAATGGAATTCGTTTTTAAGCCTGACGATTCCATTGCAGATTTCAAAATGTCTGAAGACTTATGACGACTGTTAAAAATCAAACACGAATCTTCTTTTGAAAAGCGAACAATGTCCAAGGAAGTTGGAACATATGGATTGACATTTTTTATTAATGAAGCATTTTCATTTACGTTTTAATTATTAGCCAACATGGCATTTACAGTTGCCTCATGTGGAGGAAAGTTACATTTTTTAACATGACGATATAAATCCACTTCAGATGCACACACAAATTTGCAAATTGCACAATAAAATGGAACTTTGTCCAAAGCGACGTGTTTTTTGTAAAAATGATCAAAAACTTTAGATTTTTCGCCTTGATATTTTGGAAGGCAATGTTGGCATTCAAATATCCTGCCTCTATTGTTGATGTAAGACATTCTGAAAATACACAAAATTTTGTTTTAATACGTGTTATAATATTGTAATACAATTATTTTTAATCTTTTTACCATGACAAGCATTGTTATTAATGAGCTTAAACAGCTTGCAAATAATAGTTTCTGTTTCTGGCAGAAAAACTGGCAGAATTTATCTGCATTGAATTTCTTTTATTTGGAAATCCATTTTGGGGGACAAGTACCCTTGTAAGGTTTCAATTTGTCATGATGTACAACTTTCACATCAGTCACAGATTTAGAAAATTGTAAAATATAATTTTGGTCACTAATTTTACTTTGGATGAGATATGGACCGGAGTATGGTGTTAACAACTTAGTGCATACTGCTTCTTTTCTTCTCACATTTAAATACCAAACAATGTCACCAGCATTGTACTGATTAAATGTTTTTCCTGACCCGTTCAAATCTGTATGTCTTTTAGCAGCATTTTGTAAATGTTCTCTACAAATTTGATGGCAAGTTAGCATTTTATTTTTGAGTTTCAAGACATAATCACCATAAGAGGAGATCAATTCATTTTTACTGTTTGCAAAACTACCAAAAGCAATCTCAGCAGGTAGTCTGACCTCTCTACCCAACATTAATAAATTTGGAGTCAATTTTGTAGTTTCATTGGGAGTAGCTCTATATGCTGCTGCTAAACAACCTAAATTTTAATCCCAGTCAGTTTGATTATCAGACAGATAAGCCCTGATCATGCGTATTAATGTTTTATTATATCTAGCTTTTCCAGTATCACTGATTTGAAAATGATTGTTACTATTAATTAAAGGTGAGCATAAATAACAGAGAATCACATGTTGAAGGAATCATTATGTACAATGTGACTTTGTAATATTGTTAGTCATTCTGAATTGACTCGTTCACTGTGTCTTGGATAGCCCTATTTATTAAATCCTGTGTTGCATCTAGACTTTGTCGTCTTTTGAAACCTTTTTTCTCGTTTCTGATTCTTTGGTACAGGTAACTCTTAAATAATGATTTGTCTGTTGGTGTAAAGTCAGAGGTCCAAATTTAGTTTTCTATTCCCTCCTTAATTAATTGCTCTACGAATGCTTGAGACAACCTTTCCCCAGAGGCCATGGTTGATGCTGCCTTATACTTCACAAACGCCCTCTGCATCACTGTCAGCAAGTCTACAGACACCTGACTGTCTACTTTGAAGTAAGGCTTTAAATTCTGATGAAGATCCTCCAGTACGGTAATTCATGCAAGTCCTTTACAATCAAAGATGTTGCCTCTCTCCGCTGTATTTTCTTTACTTGCTGAGGAGTATTGTCTGTAGCAATAGGTGTTGCTATCATGATTTCCTGTGCACTCTGTAGGAAAGAGTCATCAGCTTAGAGTGTAGCCTGCAGAGGAGAGCTTGATAGACTCATTAAAGCTGCATTGAATGCCCCCGTCAACATTTAATTTTGTTGACATTCACAAGGGCGTTTCTGGTTACTTATCAGTTGATCAACCATAGCTTTCCTAGTCTGTTATTCTGTCTCTAGACTTTGCACTCGCGTAAGCAATCGCTGCCTTTCTTGCTTTTCCACAAGCAGATTGACCAACTTTCCCACCTCTGTCACGATGATCTTCGCACAGTGCTCAACAATCTTGGCCCCGAAGTCTTCATCCTCAGCCAAACTCATTTCTGAAAGAGAAAACAATGTGTTAATAACTAAAGTTTAGAAGAGAGACAAGTCAAAGCATTATGTCATTTTGTTCGTACTAATAAGAGTAGGTTAAGTTTTTTTCTTTTTCATAAGTTAGGTTAAGTTGTTGAAGCATCTATACCGACCCTGATATTTATGTTTACACAACTGAACCGATTTTCGCTTTATAATAAAATTTCAATATATCATTTGGCAGGTTTAGAAATTATCTCCCTTTTTAGCTCACCTGAGCGATAGCTCGGGGTGAGCTATTGTGATCACTCAGCGTCCGGCGTCCGTCCGTCCGTCTGTCTGTCTGTAAACAATTTGTAAACATCTTCTTCTACTAAACCATTGAGCCAATTTCAACTAAATTTCATGTGGAGCATCCCTAGGTCATGGGACAAAAGAATTGTTAAAAAAAATTTGATCACATAACCAAGATGGCCGCCATGACCATATATAGTAAAAACCTTAAAAAATCTTCTTGTCAGAAACCGCTCATCAGATTTTCAAAAAATTTCACAGGGATGACCTTTGACGGCTCCCCTGAAAAAGTTGTTCAAAGAAATTTGATTCGTCAAAAAACATGGCCGCAGGAGCTAGTTGAACTTTGCATGTTTATTCGTTTTTGCCGATTTTGTGAAAACTTTCAAAAATCTTCCACATTTTTTGTCCGATCCTTTCCAAATTTGCACAGTGTCTTTATATCAATGAGGACACGAACCCTACAAAAAATGAACATTATTGGCCCATGAAGTACAGAATTACCTCCCCTTGAATTGAGAAAATGGTGTTTATGCAATAAAGTCCAAATTTTTCATCCAATTCTTTCCAAACTTGTAAGGATTTAGCATGGTTCAAACAAGGGAAACAACTACGGTTTATGCATGTTCTTTTTATTACAGATTTGCCTCCCTTTAATTTATTCAAAATCTCATTTTACAGCAGAGATTCCAAATCTGACCTGTAAATGAGCCCCATATTTACTGCCAGTGCTAGGTTACCTTTTCCCATTTGATCATTCTTAAGTATTGGTATTGTAATGCTGCTACTGCTTCTGCTACTGCTACTACTACTACTACTACTACTACTACTACTACTACTACTACTTCTACTACTACTACTACTACTACTACTTCTACTACCACTACTACTACTACTACTACTACTACTACTACTACTACTACTATTCTACTACTACTACTAGTACTACTACTACTAGTACTACTACTACCACCACCACCACTACCACCACCACCACCACCACCATCACCACCACTACTTCTACTACTACTGCCACTACTACTACTACTTTTACCACTACTACTACTACTACTACTACTACTACTACTACTTCTACTACTACTACACCACCACCACCACCACCACCACCACCATTCACAGTGACAAAAAACGTATTCACACAATGGCTGCTACTACAACTTATAGCCCATATAGGGGGGCATGCATGTTTTACAAACAGCCCTTGTTTCTATGGGATTTTAACCACAACTGTTCATGTTTATCTCCGACACATATTTTTAGGTCACCTGTCATGAAGTGACACGGTGAGCTTATGTGATCGTGTGATGTCCGTTGTGCGTGCCTGCGTGTGTCCGTGCGTCCGTCCGTCAACAATTTGTTTGTGTAGACAGTAGAGGTCACAGTTTGCATCCAATCTTGATGAAATTTGGTCGAAATGTTTATCTTTATAAAATCCAGTTTGGGATTGTATTTGGGTCATCTGGGGTCAAAAACAAGGTCACTAGGTCAAATAATAGAACAACCCTCTGTAGACAATAGAGGTCACAGTTTTCATCCAATTTTATGAAATTTGGTCAGAATGTTTATCTTGATGAAATCTGGGTTGGGATTTTATTTGGGTCATCTGGGGTCAAAAACTAGGTCACTAGGTCAAATAATAGAAAAACCTTGTGTATACATTAGACATCACAGTTTTCATCCAACCTTTATGAAATTGGTCAGAATTCTTGATTAAATCTGGGTGGGATTGTATTTGGGTCATCTGGGGTAAAAATCTAGGTCAAATAAATAGAAAAACCTTGTATTGACAATAGAGGTCACAGTTTTCATCCAATATTTATGAACTGTGGTCAGAATGTTTATCTTGATGAAATCTGGATTGGGATTGTATTTGGGCCATCTAGAGTCAGGAACTAGGTCACTACCGGTAGGTCAAATCATAGAAAAACATTGTGTAGACAATAGAGGTCATAGTTTTCATCTGATCTTAATGAGTCAGGTGAGCGATTCAGGGCCATCATGGCCCTCTTGTAAAGCTTATTACTTCCCTTTGATTGTATTTTTTTAATTTTGACCTTGAATGATGACTTTGACCTTTACATTTTACCACTCAAAATGTGCAGCTTCATGAGATACACATGCATGCCAAATATCAAGTTACTATCTTCAATATTCAAAAAGTGATGACCAAACTTTAACGAAGGGTAAAGTTTTAGGAAAGAAAAATACAATGATATTTGACCTTTGACCTTGAAGGATGACCTTGACCTTGACTTTTCACCACTCAAAATGTGCAGCTCCATGAGATACACATGCATGCCAAATATCAAGTTGCTATCTTCAAAAGTGAAAAAGTTATGGCCAATCTTCTTTTTTTTCGGGCAGACGGACGGACAGACTGACTGACATACTGACGGACAGTTCATATGATGTTGCTATCTTCAATATTGCACAAGTTATCAAACTTACTAATACCCTACACCAAAAGTAACAATGGGAGGAGAAGCCCGAGATAAGCCGAACTTTTTTTACATATCCTTTGATATTTTGTCTGAAATTGATGTCTTTACGTGTTTTGTTAGATACATCTGAATAGAATTCTCTGTCTGTTGAGTTAATGTCTTTGGAAAATGCCACAAATGTTGCCAATCGTCGGATTCAATGAGCGCGTTTTTCATCTTTTCACTATACAGGCTCAGTGGAGTATCTTTATTGGAGCTAGTGAAATATAAATTTCAGTTTTTTCTTGTTTGTGTTTGTCTTCTTTTCTTTCTCTTAACACTGCTTTTTCCAGTGTCAATAACTGTAAGTAGATTATTTTCATTTGAATGATAAATCGGTTGAGAGTCATTATTAGTATTTTCATTTTCTTTATTTTCCTAAGAAATATTTTGTCTAGCATTTATACTGGTATCGGTTTCTTCTTGGTATTTCTTTTTCAGAAGTAATAGTTCCTTCTTCAAGTTCCATAGTTTCTCTTATGCTGTTTTGTGGTTTTACATTTGTATTTGTTTTAACATTATTATTCTCCTTTGTTTCCATTTGATTTGTGGGTATTTCTTCACACATGCTATACATTGTATGATTGTGTTGTATTGTTGATGATTCTCTTGCTCAGTGCGACATGGTGTAACATTATGTGCAACTTCTTGTGGTATAAATTATGTAACTTCCAGTTCTATAGCAGTTTTAATCAATCAGGCATCTTCAGAATCAGACCACATCTGCAAAAAGCAAAAAGACAATGGAATAGTTTATTTCAACATCTAATAATTTAATACAGCAATAAATAAATACATACACACATGCATTAAGTATAACATAAGCAATGTTACAAAACTAATAGTTTTGCTACTTTTACACAATCATCATAATATTCAATTACAATATTTTAATATATTAATTATTATAACACTTATTTTTTAGGTACACATAGTTTATTAATTTGTTTGAATTAAAAACATGCACTTCTAAATATTTAAAACATAAGTCATACCATTTTATGAACTGTTTCTATGAGAGTAATCACATGAAAGGTGTTGATGTTTGATCATGATACTTGTTTTTAGCTCACCTGAGCACAACGTGCTCATGGTGAGCTTTTGTGATCGCTTTTTGTCCATCGTCCGTTGTGCGGCGTCAACATTTGCCTTGTTAACTCTCTAGAGGCCACATTTATTGTCTGATCTTCATAAAACTTGGTCAGAAGATTCATCCCAATAATATCTTGGACGAGTTCGAAAATGATGCCAGTTGGTTATATGGCTATAGTAAAACCTTGTTAACACTCTAGAGGCCACATTTATTTTCCGATCTTCATGAAACTTTCTCAGAAGATTTGTCCCACTGATATCTTGGATGAGTTCAAAAATGGTAACCTTTGCTTGAAAAACATGGCTGCCAAGGGGCGGGGCATTTTTCCTTATATGGCTATAGTAAAAACTTGTTAACACTCTAGAGGCCACATTTATTGTCCAATCTTCATGAAACTTGGTCAGAAGATTCAACCCAATAATATCTTGGACGAATTTGAAAATGATGCCGGTTGGTTGAAAAACATGGCCGCCAGGGGGCGGGGCATTTTTCCTTATATGGCTATTGTAAAACCTTGTTAACACTCTAGAGGCCCTATTTATTGTCCAATCTTGATGAAATATTGTCAGAAGACTTGTCTTAATGATATCTTGGATGAGTTTAAAAATGGTTACGTTTGCTTGAAAAACATGGCCGCCAAGGGGCGGGGCATTTTTCCTTATATGGCTATATAAGGCTATAGTAAAATCTTGTTAATACTCTAGAGGCCACATTTATTGTCCGATCCTCATGAAACTCGGTCAGAAGATTCATTCCAATAATATCTTGGACGAGTTCAAAAATGATTCCGGTTGGTTGAAAAACATGGCCACCATGGGGGTGGGGCTATTTTCCTTATATGGCTATAGTAAAACCTTGTTAACACTCTTGAGGTCACATTTATATTTCGATCATCATGAAACTTGGTCAGAAGATTTGTCCCAAAGATATCTTGAATGAGTTCGAAAATGGTTTTGGTTGCTTTAAAAACATGGCCACCAGGGGCGGGGCATTTTTCCTTATATGGCTATATATGGCTATAGTAAAACCTTGTTAACACTCTAGAGGCCACATTAATTTTATTGTAAAATCTTCATGAAACTTGGTCAGAAGATTGGTCTCAATGATATCTTGGATGAGATCGAAAATAATTATGTTTGCTTGAAAAAAATGGCTTCCAAGGGGCGGGGCATTTTTCCTTATATGGCTATAGTAAAATCTTGTTAACACTCTAGAGGCCACATTTACTGTCCGATCTTCATGAAACTTGGTCAGAAGATTCATCCTGATAATATCTTGGATAAGATAAAAAAACGAGAGCGCCGATGGCGTTAAAAGCATAGGTGCAAGATACAGGGAAGAATGGCGTCACGTGGTATAATGTAGTTCGATATCGCCATCCGCGAATTTCTCAAATCAATAATTTCAAACAATTACCGACTATTTAAATAGATAATCTTTCCATTTACATCAGTGTTTGAAACGCTTATGAAAAATAATTTCCCAAGCCTTTCAAAATTTAAGCACGGACAGATCTGTATCGAACTATTTTTTTCACAAATGAAAATAGACGCTACCCTATTCGTCTGCGTCAAGAATTTGTCGTAAAACTTGTGGTAAGCGTTAGATGCAGATGTGCACAACAGATTGAGTTCTGAATACAGATTTCTGAATGCAGATTTTTATAGAAACTCCTCACAGCAGTTACTTCCCTTGCTTCGCCCGGTCAGTAACTTCTAGTATAAGGGAGGCCACTGCGTAGGAGATTGAGATTTATAGTGCAGATAGAATTGTTTTACGAACGAAATTTGTTTTAGGTTATAAGAAGATTTTTTGACATAAAACGGTCTTAGAAAAAATCACTAAAAACGGTGTCAGCAATATTCTTGGAAGAAAACGTTAGAAAAACGTTTCCAAAAATTTTTTGTAAGAATGACCATATACTAAATTAAATAGATATTTCGTCTGATTTTTGATCAGGTAAGGCTTCATAATGGGCAACCGATCGATGTGGATTTTCGAAATGTGGTATATACCATAAGCATAGGTGCGTAAACGCACCTATGCTAAAAAGGATGCCGGTTGGTTGAACAACATGGCTGCCAGGGGGCGGGGCATTTTTCCTTATATGGCTATAGTAAAACCTTGTTAACACTCTAGAGGCCACATTTATTTTCCGATCTTCGTGGATCTTCGTGAAACTTGGTCAGAAGATTTGTCCCAATAATATCTTGTTATCTCAGGTGAGCGACTTTGGGCCTTTCAGGCCCTCTTGTTATCTCCTAATTAGCAGTGTTGAGGGATAAAGTTTCCCAGCAAAAATCATTGTCTGTTCTGATAAGCCTTGTTGGGCTTCACATTACTGGATATATTGTTGTGTTGCATTAGCAAAAAAAAGTCTGTACCTAATTATACATGGTTTATCCATAAACCTTTGCAGTGTAAACTTGAAAACAAAATCAAAGTATAGTATTGTACATGGATAATGCAGCTTAAATACTCATCACAATTCTTATTTATGTAAGAGCAAAAACCCTGTTACTCAAATGCACCATGTATTTGCTTGAATGATGTGTTCAACAAATTCATGAACGTTTTGGAGCTAAAACATAGCATATTTATTTGCATGGTTTTATTAGTATTCTTCAATATTTTTTTACTATTGTATGAATGGTACCAGGATATACTGGTTTTTTGTCCCCAACAATGAACACAATAATTGCATGATACTTGATTTGATCAAAAATCAATATCTTCAAAACTAATCAAGATACAGTTCTATAATTTTGTGACATTGTGTATATATGAAAAATACTTATATATAATAAAAAAACGTTTTTGGAAAATTTCCCGGATACAAGGTTTTTGCTCTAAGCCCTCGATATATTATTATTATTATTATTATCATTATTATTATCATTATTATTACCTTAAAGTTCATTGCACTTCGCTGTTTTGCTACGGATGCTGCATGTCCAGTAGGTCCTTGTACTGTTGCTACGCTGAAATAATACGAGAAATTATTATTATTGTTATTATTATTATTATTTTGAATTATTATTAATAATATTAACATCATTATTATTTATAATGTACGTACCTTAGCAGTGAATGTATATCCATCACTGCTTATCAGCTTGTTGACGCCTTGCTTACTTCCCCCACTTATTACTTCAAAAATAACGGGTCTTTCCTCTGGTATCACATCATCCAGTCGAGGACGCTGCAGTACTGCATGATTGGTCCAGTGGCATGATCGGGGTTTCAATGTTTCGGCCAGTTATATTATGGTAAATGACCGATCTTCTACTTTGTCTCTTCTTGTGTCCCCCGAGAGTTCTGACATATATGAACTGTCTTGACTCTCCGATATCTCGGGTACCTCGAGTAGGACCTCATTTATGTGTGAGTCAACAGTGAGTTCCGACTCCTCTTCTATGTCGGAGGTTTCCATTGGTACCTCCGGTAGGACTTCTGCTGGTTGGCTGCATTTGTGATATTTCCATTAGACTACAACACCCTTCATCATTTTGCGATACTGTCTTAGACTGATTCCTGTGTCACAAGACAGGTGTTGCCATTGTTCGCATTGATCACACGATATTGTGCGATCATCATCATTAACAGTGTATACATGGATATACTAATGCCATGATTGGATTTGTGGTTGTAATAAAACAACTCCCCTATTATATACTTTTGTTTAACAGACACTTTTTACTCTATATGTATAAATACACACAGATTGTATAATCCACGCTGCCAATTCAAGCCAACTTCTTTAATTGGCAATTAAAGGCGTGTGCCGCTAATTGAATGTTTGCAACGCACTAATAGATATGTTTGCACTATCAAGTCATCAATGATTGGAATATCTTATGATAGTTAATTGGTAGTCGATAGGGTGTGGACGTGTTTTCATTTGCTCCACAAGTATCATTGTATATGTTTTATTCATATATAACGCGACCAGAGAAAGTGATAGAAAAAAGGATAATATGCAAAGTGTTATGCAAGTGTTAAATTTTTATGGATAAAATCAACAGTTAAGACAGAAAAAAGGTACTTTTTAAAGCATCTTTATTAAAATCATAGACCTTATTGCCTGTTATTGTGAATATATTTTTTCTTAAATATAAAATTACACTGACAACATTTTACAGTTTTAGCTGGTACTACTACTACTAAAACAAATACAATTCATTTATGACAAACAGTACGCTGTTTAACATAAGTCAAACATAAATCATTTAAATTATATATACAATTAAAACCATCATTTGTTACAATACTCAACTCAATAACACTCAAAAATAACATGGAACTATATATCGCAATATATTTATAAACAAATTATATTCTATGACAATATCATTTTATTCTATATAACATATCAGTGTACCAACCTCCACTGCCCTCCTTCATAAAATCAGTGTGACGAAATTGCATTGTGACAAAACCTCCATCACCCGCCACCTATACAGACACTTGCTAGACAAGGGAAGATAACCCACTAAAGTCTCTAATTATCAAGATTTCCTACAGTCATCGTAGTTTTCCAGTCATAATTTCTTTGCAGTCTATGTGCTAAACATGTACAGTACATGTAAAATAACATTCAACAATTAAGAGAATATAGGCATTCAATTTAGACACTTAGTTGCTGTAAGTTCTCTGCAAAAAGAATAATAAGTGATTATGCCTGAGGTTTTTTGTTTGTTTAAACCTATTTATTTTAGCTCAATTGCATCGAAAGCCTTAGGCTTATAGAGACACTTTCGAGTCCGTTTCCTGGGAAGAACCAGTACTTGGTGTCTATGGCGGACAGGGTTGGTACCGATCAACCGCCCCCGGTTTTAACCGGCGGTTTTTACCGTTTAAAACCACCCCGGTCAATACTCACGAAGTGGTCATTACTGGTCAATACTGGTCAATTGAACTTTATCCCCAAGTTTGATTAATATTCCATGCTTAATTAAACAATATTGATAATATAAATTGAACAGACATGTTGCAGACATGTTGCTAATAATGTCTTAAGCTATTAATACCCACTATTTTATACCTGTTATTTTATGCATGTTATACCTGCATACAAGGTGTATTTGAATGCTGAATATCTTCATATTGTACAGACAAATATATGAGAATAAATATTACCAAAAATAAAATCATCTGAGGACATAACAAGAAGTAGATAGATCAATTATAAGTACATGCTATATGTTCATCATCATAATTATATAAGCATTTTGCACATTTTTTGGAGAACTGAATATCGAACAATGATGTGCATTATCAAAAGTATATTCAATGTTTTTGAGATCAAAAAAGTTTATAAACATATAAACATGTCATCATCATCGCATCATACAGGCATTGTCAAAATGTGTGTTTTTGAACTTTCACAAATTCACCAGGTAATGTATTGATCTCCATGGAGATACCGGTAACACACAACTAACTTGGCAGCTTCCTAAACGGTTTCTGAGCTTTGTTTGGATAGTACCGAAGTTTTAATAGATTCTCTCGAGAGACGCTGAGCTGCTTGGCATTGGGAGAAGTTTCATGGCTAGCTCACAGAGTTTTTATACCCCGGATCGAAAGATCGGGGGTATATTGTTTTTTGGCCTGTCTGTCATTGTGTCAGTCATTGTGTGTGTCCCAAAACTTTAATCTTGGTTAAAGTTTTATAACTTTTGCAATATTGAAGATAGCAACTTCATAATTGGCATGCATGTGTATCTCACGGAGCTGCATATTTTGAGTGGTTAAAAGTCAAGGTCATCCTTCAAGGTCAAAGGTCAAATATTGTATTTGTTAATATTGAAGATAGCAACTTGATATTTGGCATGCATGTGTATCTCACAGAGCTGCACATTTTCAGTGGTGAAAGGTCAAGGTCATCCTTCAAGGTCAAAGGTCAAATTTTTGGCTTCAAAGCGGCGCAATAGGGGGCATTGTGTTTCTGACAAACACATCTCTTGTTCATTAAGAACTGATTGTCTTGTCAAGCAGGACCACCAGACACTGATCAGGGCTGCACTTTGCATGAAACATCTTCACTGCGCAAAGCATTTGGAATGTTCACAGAATTCTCCATGAAGCGAAGAAGGTCTGGTAGGGCCTCAGGGCACCTCACTAACACTGTGTCCTGCGCTGCATTGCACTGAGATGCGTCAAGTGTTTGCCTCCATACACAGGGTGCAGGATGTTGGCCAAGTAGAACATGGGGGTCATTGCCTGTTGAATCGGGCAACAATCTTGGTGCGATAGGGTTGCAGCTCTTCATTCTCAGGGAGATCCAGCCAGAACTCACATGCATCCGCAAGAGTAAAAGTGTCTGACTGTACCTTATCCAGGGTCAGGGCTACTAGTGACAGCTGTTTGTGCAGGTGCTTCACCTCGTTGAACAGTCCAACATTCTGAATAAGGTTAATAATCCTGGGTTCGATCACATCATCACTACTGGCTTACACAAGCATCATGTACGGTCTGTTCTTAATATAGGTCTCTAAGCAGGTCAGTTGACTATTCCACCTGGTGTCAGCAGGAAGCTGGGGCTTTACGGATCCCGGGACGTTGCTGAGTAGAGCTCCAGGAGCATGGTGATTCCTGAAGTACTTGTTGACTTCAGTCACCTGGCTCATCACCTGTGAAGGGGTAATGTTTTGCCTGAGAAGATCCCCAGTGCGCAGAACACCCATACACTGTCAAAGATGGGTTGTGCTCAACCAGACTTCTTCTTAACACCTCAATTTTCTCATTATCTGTCACTACCCCAACCACTGTACAATTGTAGGTTTCTTTAGCCTCTGCTATGCAGTCCTTCTCCAGATTCGTGCAGTATGCTGCTGTCTTCTTGTTGTTGGCAGCATCGTTGGCGGACAAGAAGTATGCCTTGCCGTCACAATGAAGGCTGGTGGCAATGACAGGGGTATTGTGTATGTCTGACCACCCATCTTGCATAAGAACAACATCTTTCCCCTCTAGCTTTCCTTCACTAAGGCTTGCAGATTGTCATGGACCTTGTCTAGGAGGGGTCCACCTATGTCCTTGCGAGATGGAGGGGTGTAGCCTAGGCGCAGCATCTTGATCGTATCCCAAAACACTTTATTGTCAGCAACGTTAAATGGAATGTTGCACACGTAGAAAAACTTTTGCTCATCCAAGGAATCACACATGGTGGTATTTGTCACAACACCAAAGTTTCTTAATGACTGCTGTTTATGGTGTTTGGTTGGATTGCTCATAGTAGGAGCTGGAGCTGGAGTAGATTCTACAAGCACAATTTCACTTGCAGGCATGGCACTACTTGCAGAAATTCCTTTCCCATTACTTTAAAATTTCTGTAAATGAGTTCTTAATCGTATCACTTTGGCACTCACTTCAAGAGAACATTCTTGGCACTTTGCAACTGTCTTAGTCCCTTCATACCCGGCATGTCACATATTACTTTGTCAAATTCAGCCCAGTCAATTAAAGTACACAGTATCCAGGGATGGAGGTCCTGTATAGGCGTTTTTGCTATATAGTGTTACAGGCAATGTAGGATTTCAGTATGTCTTCTGATAGATACAGGTGATATCGGGTAGGAACAACCATACACAATGGCCCAATGCACGTAATTCTGAAACAACAGTTATAATTTATGATTACATCCATACTGTAGATACATTTGCAGTTTTAGCAGGTTCTATATAAATATAAAATTTTACTGGCCCAAGGCTGTTGGGCTAGTGCTTATGGTGAACTTAAAGACAGCATAATGATTAGGCCCTTTTATACGCATTTAAAAGAGAAGTCAATTTATTGAACAGGGCAAGTTGGTATTATCTTGTTATCAGTCGCTAATTAGGCTTTTCTTTGCTGTGCTAATACTTTAAGAAAAGAAAATGCAATAGAGAAAAGCCAATAATTATACCTAGCGACTATTTCCAGGACTAGGGCCCGTATTAACCAACCGATTCTTAGACTTAAGAATAAAGAATAGACTTAGAACCAAGCAAAATGTGTTCAGTGTTTGAATATATACAGGCCTCCACTGGTAATTATGTCATTAACAAAATGTTCTTTATGAAGAATAATATAGATAGAAATGTTTACTGCAGAGTTTGACTCAAACTTAAAGGGATCTTTTCACGCTTTGGTAAATTTACAAAATTGAAAAAAGTTGTTTCAGATTCGCAAATTTTCGTTTTAGTTATGATATTTGTGAGGAAACAGTAATACTGAACAATTACCGTGCTCTAATATAGCCATTATATGCATCTTTTGACGATTTTAAAACCTAAAAATTATAAAGCGTTGCAACGCGTAACGATTGAATAATTTGGAGAGTTCGGTTTTTGTCGTTAAATTTTGTGCAACTACGAAGATTGCTTATATAATGTATAAAATACGGTATGTATGTGTATTCGGCGGAATAGCTCAGTAGGCTAGAGCGTTTTTACTTCAGGACTCTGGCAGGACTCCAGGGGTCACTGGTTCGAAACCTGCTCCAGGCAATGTTCTTTTCCTTTTTTTAATTTTATTCTTGATTTTTTACTGGAGCTTTTACGATCCAATGTTTACATTTATCAATATAAAGCATTTAATGAATACGTTAAAAAAATGCCAAAATCTGTGAAAAGGCCCCTTTAAAGAAATTATTGAATATTCTAATTTAAAGAATTTTCTTTATTCTTGGACTTAAGGTAGCGCACCTCTAATAATTTCCCGCGATTTATTTAACGATCAATGCCGATCTGCAATGATCGTTTTTTTCCGAGAGATGCATTTTATTTTTTTCAAACTTCGAATTTTGATATGTGTTTACCTTATTCATTTAGAATACAATATTTTCACTATAAATATTGACTTTGATCCAATTATCATCTGAAAAATACGTTTTCGCGATTTCTTCAAAGATCGACTAGCCTTTTTACCTGTTTACTTATGCGTATCTCATATTTAAACGCGCTGATGTGAAGTTATCATGGCCGAGTGGTTAAGGCGATGGCCTTTGAAACTTTTGGGATCTTCCCGCGCAGGTTCGAATCCTGGCGACATCGCATTCTTTTTGCGACGCGTTTTATTTCTTTTCTAACGTAATTTGATTTAATATAGCATATAAGCTATGTTTATTTTAAATATGTTGAAAATTCTATACACATCCTTCAATTTTTAAAATTAAAACAATGTTATGGCTAAATTGGGTAATTTACTGCTGAAAATACAAATGATGCATGTTGCATATTGATTTTTATTTCAAAAAGTAAACGGTAAATCTGTCTATTTCTTGGTATTTTTGCTGTATATGGTGTTTCTATAAAAATTAAGTTTAAACTATAACTTGAATGATACTATTTTAAATTTTATGACACTCTGTTTTTAACCGACACAATTTTTACTTGGCTGAAATCACTTACATTTCATGGCGCTATTCCATAGATAAAAATTTGTAAAAAATATATGTCTGTAAATGAATACTTATTTCATCTTGTTTAAACTTAAAACACCTTTACTGCATCTGTACACACCAACTGCATGCCCATATTTGGAAATTTGAATGAATTAATGAACTTTTATATACCCCAGGGGTGAAAATAAAATGAACAAAAGCCGAGCGTGAGGGTGGTTTTGAAAAAATCGGTATATTTTTTTAAAAAGCATGGAAAGCCTACCTACAAATTTGCATGTAGTTCAGTGAAATGATGCTGATTAGGAAAATAATTAATTAAATTATATTTGGATATGTGCCCATTAGAGGTGCGCTACCTTAAGTCTAAGAATCGTTTGGTGAATACGGGCCTAGGCCAACATGTTAACATTTAAGAACTAACTTCTGTGTGTGTGCATTTCCATGTTTATGAGGTCCCTCCGTGTCTGAGGCTGCATTATGTGAGGACCCGTAGTGTGTCCCAGCACTCCTGCCTAATGTAGCTTAGACTCACAAAAGTTGCTATTTCCAGCTATTTATTTTTTACTGAAAGATTTTTAGCTCATCTATTTTTTGAAAAAAAATTATGAGCTATTGTCATCACCTTGGCGTCGGCGTCCCGTTAAGTTTTGCGTTTAGGTCCACTTTTCTCATAAAGTATCAATGCTATTGCACTCAAACTTGGTACACTTACTTACTATCATGAGGGGACTGGGCAGGCAAAGTTAGATAACTCTGGCTTGCATTTTGACAGAATTATGTGCCCTTTTTATACTTAGAAAATTAAAAAATTTGGTTAAGTTTTGTGTTTAGGTCCACTTTTTTCCTAAAGTATCAAAGCTATTGCTTTCATACTTGCAACACTTACTAACTACAAGTATCATAGGGGGACTGTGCAGGCAAAGTTATGTAACTTTGACTGGCATTTTGACAGAATTATGTGCCCTTTTTATACTTAGAAAATTGAAAATTTGGTTAAGTTTTGTGTTTAGGTCCACTTTTTTCCTACTGTATCAAAGCTATTGCTTTCATACTTGCAACACTTACTAACTATCGTAAGGGGACTGCAGGCAAAGTAATGTAACTCTGACTGGCATTTTGACAGAATTATGGGCCCTTTATACTTGAAAATTTGGTTAAGGTTTTGTGTTTTGGTCCACTTTACCCCTAAAGTATCATAGATATTGCTTTCATACTTGGAACACTCGCAAACTATCTTAAGGGGACAGTAAAGGACAAGTTGCATAACTCTGGTTGTCATTTTTACGGAATTATGGCCCTTTTTTGACTTAGTAACTTTGAATATATGGTTACATTTTGTGTTTAGATCCACTTTACTTTTAAAGTATCAAGGCTATTGCTTTTAAACTTCAAATACACTAATGCTATCATGAGGGTACTGTACCTGGCAAGTTGAATTTTACCTTGACCTTTGAATGACCGTGACTCTCAAGGTCAAATTATTAAATTTTGCTAAAATCGCCATAACTTCTTTATTTATGATTAGATTCAATTGATACTTTGATACAACTCTTACCTGCCATACCACAATAGACTCCACCCAAACCATCCCCCCCGCCCTCCCCCCCGAATCCCCCCCATTATTTATTTTTTTTAAATTAAAGATCATCTAATAAATGACCACCACACCCTAACACTATACCCCCCACCCCCTACCCCCCAAAAAAAATTGTATGCCCCTGGTAGGGTGGCATATAGTAGTTGAACTGTCCGATAAGTATGTCAGTCAGTCTGTCCGTCCGTCCGAAAAAAACTTTAAGATTCGTCATAACTTTTTCACTTTTGAAGATAGCACATTGATATTTGGCATGCATGTGTATCTCATGGAGCTGCACATTTTGAGTGGTGAAAGGTCAAGGTCATCCTTGAAGGTCAAATGTCAAATTTATGGTGTCTGTCCGTCCGAAAACTTTAACATTGGCCATAACATTTTTAATATTGAAGATAGCAACTTGATATTTGGCATGCATGTGTATCTCATGGTGCTGAACATTTTGAGTGGTGAAAGATGAAGGTCATGGTCATCCTTCAAGGTCAAATGTCAAATATATGGCATCTGTTCCTACGAAAACTTTAACATTTGCCATAACTTTTTTAATATTGAAGATAGCAACTTCATATTTGGCATGCATGTGTATCTCATGAAGCTGCACATTTTGAGTTGTGGAAGTTTAAGGCCAAGGTCATCCTTCAAGGTCAAAAAAAAATAAATTCAAAGCGGCTTTCTCATGAAGCTGCACATTTTGAGTGGTGGAAGTTCAAGGTCAAGGTCATCCTTCAAGATCAATGTCATCCTTCAAGGTCAAAGGTAAAAAATAAATAATTCAAAGCGGCATTCTCGTGAAGCTGCACATTTTGATTGGTGGAAGTTCAAGGTCAAGGTCATCATTCAAGGTCAAGGTCATCCTTCAAGGTCAAAGGTCAAAAAAATATTTATATAAAATTCAAAGCGGCGTTATCATGAAGCTAATAAAATAATAAAGTTCTGAGAAAGTGAGATGTGTTGTTCAGCGCAGAGTTGAAGATCAAGTCTTAACAGATGGCGGTACAGCTTTGTCGCAATTTGATTGAACAATACTTCTCAAATGTACAGTACAGTAATATAAAATAATAAAGTTACAATCTTGATGATACAATAAAATGGTTTAGTTTAAAATGATATAAAACAGAGTATTGACGTAAATTCGGATGATTTCAAAAGAGACTAAAAACGGACATAAAGGAAAACATGTTTATCATCATATCTTTTATATAATTAACACATTTAAGCACACACTGGTATTGTTTATGATTTTATCTATTATATACTTAACAGTTTGACAAAGGTGTTAATGAAACAAGCACGTTTTCGCAAAAAAATGAAGTTACAAATGCAATGTTTTTATAGTATCAAGGAGTGTACGAGTTCCAACCTGTTTTGTCTTATTTCAACACATTATTGGAACAAGCTTAAAAAACATAAGTTTCTGAGTACTTAATTAAAACATTATGGACAAAAAATAGCCCTAATAAATGTTTTTGTTTACTGTACTCTCTTTTAATTTGACTTTCCATTTGGATACGGGCTGATCCTGTTTCTATATGTACCACATACCACATGATTAGGACCATAATGCAACATAAGGGCCGCTCTCTTGGCAATCAAGACTTAATGCATTTGTTATTCCAGATCAGCCTGTGCAGTCTGCACAGGATAATGCTGGACATTTTACGCCTTAACTGGATTTGTAGCTAAAAGATTCTTCTTTCAAACGAAAAATACCATAAAAACAAAAACAATTCATCTCTGATAAGCCCATGCAGACTGCGCAAGCTAATCTATAACGACAATTTACGCGCTTGTTTTAAGCCCCATTTTCCCAGAGTGTGGCTCATTAATTTACGGTACGTTTTATCCCAGCATGTGCATATAGGCAGCAAATGCCCTCTCCCTTCCTGAACCCACATCGGCGGCATAAAGGCAAGCATATAAATAGAAACAACAACACGTTTCTGCACTCTTTACAATTTCTGCACTTTCACATAAATTGCAAAAATCATCTTGGTTAAAATTTTCAATGTGGATAATTTTGACTTGTCGAAAATGGGACCCATAATCACCAAACTTATTTTTAAACTCAAGATTAAAGTACACCGTACTCTAAGACTCTAAACAATTCACAGTTTGCATCACAGGGTCAGGAAAAAGGGTGCTTTTAATCCGTATCATATATTTCTAAACCAAGAATTACATAATGTGTGTTTACTTCCGTGCTAGACTTGACTTTCATGTACTTTTGGTACATAACAGTTGAAAAAAGATTGTTTATATGTTTACTTACGTTGGTGAAAACAGATCCTGATCTGATTGTTATATCTTATAGGGGTGCAACGATATAGAGAATAACAGGCTACTGTCCGATCCTTGTGTCATATATCAGGTGAGGCTGGCAATAATATCAAAGCGCTGAAGGCACCGAAGATGTTCGCTATTGCATAATTTAACACGCAATTCATTTTTGAAAATCAATCGCAAGTTTGAAATGAACACACGCCATTCAACTTTATAAAGTGTGTGTCATAGCGCACGGGTCGAGTTTTGTGTGCATTTTTTATCATCCTTATTATTTCATAGAAATAACTAAGACAAAATAAAAACAACATGCTTTTTGGAAGTTCTAAAAGCATAGAAAGTATGATGAAAATGGTAATGATAACTTAATATAAAGAAAATTTGCAGTCACCATCATATTAAAGGAATATTTTTTTCTAATATCAAATGACTATCTCACCAAGAATATAAATTCATAATGAAAGTTTCGTGTACAAAACTTTTGATTTTTGACACCATATACAAATTCAAAATATACAACAATCTTCGTATCTTGTATATGGAGGAATAAAAGTATATAAACATTGCTGTTTATGCTTTACTTATTACCCGAGCAGTTCACACGGTGTCAACAACGCTAACATAAACATAGGTATAGAGCACTCATGCGCTTTTAGGCGTAGCTGTTTCAGTTTTCATCTTAGTGACTTTTACATAACGCCAACAGACACGCATGAATATTTTCGAATATTTAATAAGCTGATTCGAGATACAACCTCTGAATTTTTGCTACATCACTGCGTATGTGCTCAATTCAAAGGATGTAGCACTGTTCAGTGTAAGGAATTCCGGACTACTCTCTGTATGCTCAAACGACACAAATTGTGGCCCTGTTACAATTACGCGTTACAATCCATCTCGCAGAATTTCACTTTCGCCTCCAAGATGAGAAAACAATCATTAGCGAAATAGTATAGTGTCACGATAAGAGAAAATCGTTTAATTATCATACCACAATGTTTGCCGTACTTGGTCAGCACGTCTGGTGATCATTCCTTAATGTGTGGATAGGCTGCCATTATTAACAAGTTTGCTATTTTCAATTCAATTTTGTATCAAAAAGCATTGTTCTTAAATGTGGCATTTTCAATTCGCAATGAGATTTGTAATGACCCTCGTCATGTGAAAATGGGTCTTATTCCATATGCGCCCATCATATAAATAGCCCACTCAGCTATCACTCCTTCTGGTAAGGAGACACATAACATATTGAGTGATTTTAAAGCGAACAGCGTCGCCTATGGCCTGACTGCGCAAAAGCACATGTTGGGTTTAACAAACGCTTGCCGAAACGCATAAGACCCATTTTCGCATGACGGCGCTATTGACGTGTGATTTAAATGTGTCGAAAGAAAACTGCGTTTAAATCAAATATAAACATACGATATATTTCGATAACGAAGAAAGATACTCATAACAAGGCATATGAGGACACATATGAAGTGCTCTCCCGTAGTATATTTTTTATTTTACTCACACTAATGTGTGGTTTGACAATGCTAACACACATTTCATGCGGTGAATATGCAGCTTACAAGTGAAAAACACAACACAATAGTTAAACTTTTGTTTAATTGTATTTAATTATTTAGAAAAGTAAATTGCTAACTTTATTTCAAAGTCAGCGTATACGCCGACTACATTTTTAAAAGACATTTATTGTTATAAATATATTTAATATAATATATTAGGTTGTTTTCGGTTTTAGCGATTAAAAAGCATTTTCGAGGTTGCCTATAGTATGCCTGTAGTAATTCATGAACTCATATCCAACTGTCTATGTATTGAGAACTGTGAATATAAACAAGCTTAACCTTCTACTAACCTTCTGCTATTGCATTCTATTATTATTATAAATTGTTATATTCGGGTTTAGCAATTATGAAACTTTTTTTTGTCTATCGTATCGCTGAAGTTATTGTTGAACTTATGTTCAACGTTTTATACATTGAGAATATAAACAAAGACCTATAGATAATATGGGTCTTTGATATAAATAAGCGTCAACTTTTTCCCGAATCTCTCATTTTACGACCTGTACTACGTCATTGAGTTGTATGCGAGAGCGTAACCTATTGCGTTGTTATAACCCGTAAACTTTCCTTTGTTTATCGACAGACGCATCTATTAATAGCCTCATATATCATGAATGCCAAAACTACCGGGAAAAAGAACCACGTGACCAAATAGGACGCAAAACGCAAATACCATGCGACTACGACTTTTATTATGTAAGAAAGCTCCGCAATTCCTTTGAAGTCGGAGCCTTGTGATTGCTATTACTTAAATAATTGACCTCTAACTGAAGTAAGCAAAGGAAACGCAGCACCTAATTGACCCATTCCTTATATGTGCGAAGGCAGATTGAATTTTACTAATGTATGGTTTGCCTATTATAACACACATTATAATGCGGTAAATATGCGACTAACAAGTCAAAAACACTATAATTAAACTTTTGTTTTGAATTAAGTTATTTAGAAAACAAAATTCCAAACCTTATTTCAAAACAGCAAGACTACATTTTTTAGGGAATATTATTGTAATATTTAAATGTTTTTTTAACAGTTTTAGCGATAATGAAACATTTTTTTATGTTGTCTATCGTATCCCTGTAATAATTGTTGAACTCGTGGTCAACGCATTATTAATTGAGACCTGTGAATATAAACAAGCGTAACCTTATACTACTGCGTTATTCTCACACGTACTCCCCTTTGTTTATCGCCAGCCTCAGATTTATGAATGAGCTGAGCGAAAATACTACGTCACGCACACGCAACAGAAAGTGGACTATTTTAATCATTCATAAACAATCTCCTCCGCGACACGTACAATACGATCATTGTTTATTGATTCTTTTCTATAAAACACCGTTCGAAAATATTGAATGTAACACGATATTAATATAATGTTGCCATTTGTGAATACACATAATTGGAGAACTCAAACCTCTTGCATAAATTATACAACTCTTTCTTGCGCGGATACGCAAGCGGGTATTGGGTTAATCATACCTAGTCGTATCGACCTGAATTTCACACTAAGCACTTTAGACGGGCGCTAAAGCGCCCATCTAAAAAACAGCGAGGCTTGTCTATTGGTGTCAAACCTTATATATTAGGAAACGATAGGACAGTAATCTGTTTTCTGTTCATCATACCTTTAGGCACCCTTTATGTGGGTGCAACGATATATACGGAATATTACGCTAGTCAATATATCCAAGAGTTTGTATCACTCGAGTGGCTTGTGTGATGACGTATCACACGAGAGGCGGAGCCTCGAGTATGATGCGAAATAGCACAAGCCACGAGAGTGATACAAACTCATGGAACAATTGACTAGCGTAATATTCCTTTTATTATATACAACAACTAACGAAAACAGTTAACAAATGTATTTTGTACTTTAACAAAACTGACAAAACAATGACTAAAACGGTACGCCATAGTTTATTTAAGACGCGTATGAATACCTACAGTTTATGTAAATTAACGTGTAAACATTCGAACCGGGAAAACACAGGTTTCCGACACGCTAACCTTAATGCCATCGTTAATCCAATTTTTATAACAATTAAGTTCACAACTTTAACCCGATGTTTATTACAAAAATGTTTAAACGATATGCACTTTCACTTCTATATTCCATGTCTTTATCGAAACTTAGTTTAAACCACACTATTTTTAGCTCATCTATTTTTTGAAAAAAAATTATGAGCTATTGTCATCACCTTGGCGTTGGCGTCGGCGTTGGCGTTGGCGTTGGCGTCGGCGTCCGGTTAAGTTTTGCGTTTAGGTCCACTTTTCTCAGAAAGTATCAATGCTATTGCATTCAAACTTGGTACACTTACTTACTATCATGAGGGGACTAGGCAGGCAAAGTTAGATAACTCTGGCGTGCATTTTGACAGAATTATGTGCCCTTTTTATACTTAAAAAATTGCAAATTTTGGTTAAGTTTTGCGTTTAGTTCCACTTTTCTCAGTAAGTATCAATGCTATTGCATTCAAACTTGGTACACTTACTTACTATCATGAGGGGACTGGGCAGGCAAAGTTAGATAACTCTGGCATGCATTTTGACAGAATTATGTGCCCTTTTTATACTTAGAAAATTGACAATTTTGGTTAAGTTTTGTGTTTAGGTCCATTTTATTCCTTAAGCATCAAAGCTATTGCTTTCATACTTGCAACACTTACTAACTATCATAAGGGGACTGTGCAGGCAAAGTAATGTAACTCTGACTGGCATTTTGACAGAATTATGTGCCCTTTTTATACTTAGAAAATTGAAAATTTGATTAAGTTTTGTGTTTAGGTCCACTTTATTCCTACAGTATCAAAGCTATTGCTTTCATACTTGCAAGATTTATGAACTATCATAAGGGGACGGTGCAGGCAAAGTTATGTAACTCTGACTGGCATTTGGACGGAATTATGGGCCCTTTATACTTAGAAAATTGAAAATTTGGTTAAGATTTATGTTTTGGTCACTTTACCCCTAAAGTATCATAGATATTGCTTTCATACTTGGAACACTCACAAACTATCATAAGGGTACAGTAAAAGGACAAGTTGCATAACTCTGGTTGTCATTGTTACGGAATTATGGCCCTTTTTTGACTTAGTAACTTTTAATATATGGTTAAATTTTGTGTTTCGATCCACTCGAAGTATCAAGGCTATTGCTTTCAAACTTCAAATACTTACATGCTATCATGAGGTTACTGTACCTGGCAACTTGAATTTTACTTTGACCTTTGAATGACCTTGACTCTCAAGGTCAAATTATTAAATTTTGCTAAAATTGCCATAACTTCTTTATTTATGATTAGATTTGATTGATACTTTGATGAAACTACTCTTACCTGACATACCACAATAGACTTCACCCAAACCATCCCCCGTGCCCTCCCCCCCCTCCCCCCCCTCCCCCCCCCCCTAATTTTTTTTTTTTGTTTTTTTTTTTTTATAAGATCATCTCACAAATGACCACCACACCCTCACACTATACCCCCCACCCCACCCCCCCCACCCCCCCCCCAAATTTTTTTTTTGATTTTTTTTTTTTTTTTTTTTTTTTTTTAAGATCATCTCACAAATTATCACCACACCCTCACACTATACCCCCCCCCCCCCCCCCCCCCGATTTTTTTTTTTTTTTTTTTTTTTTTCGCTTTTTTGGAAGATAATGTAATAAATGTCCACAACCCCACACTATACACCCCTCTTCACTCCACTCCTCCCTCCTTTGTGATTGAAAATGAGAGTCCCTTCACCTTTAAAAAGAAAATAGATGAGCGGTCTGCACCCGCAAGGCGGTGCTCTTGTTTAGTATTCCTATCGAAATATACATTTATGCATGATAAACACACACTCCAAAAATATGTTTTTAACACATAGTTTACTGTTAAAACACACCACGTCCGACATGTCCTTACAGAGGTTAGATAAAACTATTCCGTTTTGTCACAGAAATGACGTCACACGATGTACTACGTAATATATTTAAGAAATAATATTTTTCTATCATGGTTTGTTGTCGAATAACCCACAGTAAGGAGTATAGATGCGTAGGAATCAAATCACGAGTGCGAAGCACGAGTGATTTGATAACACGCATCTATAAAACTTACTGTGGGTTATTCGACAACAAACCATCATAAAAAAATATTATTTCGATTCTAACACGATTCTGATTGATTTGGTTCAAGCTTTAGGACGTGAACTATTTTTTCAATACTCCGCCCTTCTTAGTACAAAGTTCACTATTTAGTGACGTAATATGACGTCGTTTTCATTCATAAATATTTTGCAAATGACGTCACTTTCATTGAAAACAACAATCGAAGAAACTTAATGACGTCACGTTTATTGATGCTACTGAAAAGCTGACATGCTATAAATGTTTTCTGAATTACGCTTCCTAACCAATAACATTCTTTGTAGGTTAGGTTATGCCACTTATCACCAAATATACAATTTGTTGTTTCATTACATTTATATACATGCTACATTTATTGCATTTCTTTTAGGGCGGGTTTTAGCACGTGCATTTTACTGCAATATTTTCTTTATTTATTCGGAACTATTTTGGAAACATTAAGCTCCGCCCATAAGTTATTGCAGAATAACCCACACTTGATTTCCTTCTTTGTCTATAGAAAACAAGTCGCGTGCCGTGTTAGAACTCGCAATATAAAATATTTCTATTTTCGGTGCGTGTAATGTGACGTCATTAAATGGGTCGAAGTAGTCCGGCTAGTATGGTAATACGGAATTTGAAACAGCGAGTAGCGTAATCATGCATTCTCAATTAGAATGAACACCCACAGAAAAAAGTAAAAAAATATGAACTATGCTATTTTTTCAATTGAATGACGTTTTTAGAATCCTAGATGACTTATTTATAAGTTGTGTAGTTTTTTTCATCATCAGTGTACTCGTTATCTTACAATGGTTGTTAATTCGAGATGACCCTGACTGTAAATAGAAGTGCTAAAAAGGTTCGTGAAAATGGATATCATATAATTTAAAGCACCATTCAGTAATATATGATAAATTAAACGAAATAAAAACACATTCATTTGGATAAAACAGTTGTTGAACTTTATACTTTAAAAAAACTTACAGTATCTGATAAGTCAGCTTCATAAAGTTTAAACTTTGAATCTTTGGCAAAATATCATCGAACAACTATATTAATATCAAACTATTAAACCAATTTTGTTAAAGACAATATCATCCCATATCGGAACAATAAAAACGCAAATTATGCTGTTTTACACCAAACTTTTTTCTATTACTTGTTATTTAAAGAGTAGCGAAAACTGTACTATAACATTTATTTTCAGGGAACCAAGTAAGACATTGTATGTGTAGAATCACGAACCTTTTAGTACATTCTAAGAACAATATAACTATTTGTTTTAGATTTATACTTGCTTCTGATGGACAGAAATGTAAAACATATGTATTATTTTTAACAATTTTATTCAACCAAACTTGTTAAACACATTTTAAGAAAAAAATATTCTGAAAATATACTGTTTTTTTTTTTTAATTTATGAGCTATTGCTAAATGTTAGAACATAATAACTAACTCTGGTAGTGAACCACGAACAAGAAGAAACTATGTAACTAACTGCATTATGTACATAAAGAATTATATGTTTATATGAACCACTGTACACTCCCACAAGTATTAATAATATGGTGAAAATTGCGTAAAACATGTTTTTGTTAATCACGAACCTTTCACACATATTTTTCTTGCACATACTTTTATCGCACATACTGTTCAAATAAACTCGTAATCTCTACAATGTGTTATTAAACTGTCACTATTTTGATGATTTAATGACGAAAGTACTATAAGACAGCAAACTGTCAAATCCATCGAGCTTAAATTTTGACTACAGAGTATAGTCTTTTGGAACCTTATGAACAAGTGCAGTACATAGTATATACAACGTTTAAAACAATTTGAATGTAACGAAATCAAAACACTCATAACTCTGTATTGTTAATCATTGTTTTACAAACACAAACTATTCACACAGTTACTGTACTAGACTGACGAAGCAGACCGACAAAACAATGCATCAATTGGTACAATCTCGGAAGAAAGGTTCGTTACGCTTTGACGCTACCATTTCTGGCGTCAAAGAATGTTTGAATTAGTTGAAGTTCTTGTTCTTCAAACTTGAACGCTCTCTTGGTCCTACCTGTTGGCTTTGGCTTTCCGATCTTAGTAAGTATGTCTTCACATTTTAACCAAATTTCGTCTTTGGATGCGGGCCACTGAAACGTCATGAACTTATTAGATTTCATGAAACTGATTTCTAGTTCACTTTCGTCTTTGTCGACGATTTCACCAACATACCACTTATTCAAGTATACTGCGGCCACAAAGTCTCCCTTGCTATACTCATCAATATTTGAACTTTCATCTTTTGTAGAGGTTTGTTCACTTGTTTCTAGCTCATTGAACCTTACATTATCACTTGTAGACTTCTCACCCTTTGGTTCGTTGCAGTCCTTTTCAAGGTCGTTTGGTGCCGTAGTCTGCTCATCAGGTTCTTGTACTTGAACAGATGGTTCACTTGTGTCTAGCTCATTGAATCTTCCATTATCACTTTTAGACTTCTCACAATTTGGTTCGTTGCATTCCTTTTCAATGTCGGTTGGTGCCGTAGTCTGCTCATTAGGTTCTTGTACTTGAACAGATGGTTCATCCGCTTTTCGTTCACACCTACTTATTGTCACTTTCTTCCAATGTTCACACATGTCTCCTGTTCTACACTGTGAGCAATAACAGCTTACATTGGCTACATACACATTTTAAATCTCCAGTCCACCTACTATTGCATGAAGCTTCATCGTTCCTGGAACCGGTTTAATGACAACTCTGCCAAGTTCTTCAGCCTTCCTTGTACACTCCTCACTGGATACAAATATGAAATCAACGTTTTTCATCGTGCAATGGATAGTCCAGGCATGAAATTCGGCTGGGTCCTGTATTGTTACTTTTCCCATGTTTACAGCTTCATCAGCAAGTCAGTTAGCCCGCCCAACCCATCACATGGGCCCTTCCCATGCCCGGATTCGAAATAATTCCAGGATGCTTTAACTCCGAATAACTCTTCATGCCTTTCCACTGCGTCAAAGATGGTTTTGTTCCGGTATTGACTCGTCGGACTATCCGTCCAATAATGAATCCTTTCTAGTCCGTTAACCAACGTTTTCACTCGTGGTATTGCTTTGTCCAAGAAAGCAAGAACGGTTGACGAATTATGTCCCTGTTCATCGGAAACCATAACCATACTTTTATGTGAAAGCGTGTCTTCGTCTCCCTTGTAATAAACTACTATTGGGTGTAAGGTGACCCCTGTTTTGTTCCAGTACGCTGTTTGTATCTCTTCGACCGATTTGCGCGTGTAGTTCTCCGCGAAATCCATATGTAGAATGGCATCTGTAGCTTTCAGGTTTTCTTTCAGCTGCTTTATTTCCTCGTACTGTCTCTTCACTCGGTAAACATGTTCACTGAACGACTGCATTTGTTCCTTGACAAATTTCAAGAAATCTTCTCGTTTGAACTCACTTTCGACAATCTTCATAATCATTTTCTGTTTACCTTTCTCTTCCACAGGGACACGCTTCCACTGTCCAACTTTTATTGAATCTGGAATGTCATTTTCAAGTACATGATTCACCCTTTCATCTTTAACAAACTCCTCTGGATTGATAGGTAGATTGAGTCCACAACCCCTCAACGCACGTGCAGATAACGAAATATTTTGATGTTTAGTGCAAAGGCATGAACTCCGTGTGATGAATGCCGAAAGTTTAATACTGCGAGGTCGTAATTTGCAAAATGAGGAAAGAGAGAGTTTCACAGTTAGATTTTCACTCATAAACTTTTGATAAAGATTCTTCATGTAATCGGTCAATGTACGTGTTTGCTCTTTGCTATTAGGTGTCTTAACTTTATCTCTCTTCCCAGGGTTCGATCTTGAGTTATCATCTCGTGATAGAAAATCTATGACTTTCTGCTTATACTTCATTGTCTCTCTTCTTCTTCTTGTTATGTCACGTATGCTCAAACCGTTCAGCAGTTTTTAGATAACCCTGTGTTCTTGCTAACAGTCTTCTTCAATCCATACTTCTTCAAAATTGAACCAATGTGTGTTCTGAGAGAGCCTTTCTCTGTTGGCTTTATGCCACGCTTCTCCGTTTTCATTTGATTTTGTACGGCAAAACTAAACAGGAGTTGCTTGTGTACCTTAGACCTTTGTTCTCGGGATAATTTTGCCATTTTCATCATACGTTTTGTTTTGCTATTTGGTGTTAAAGCTTTATTTAAGTGACTCTTCATATTCCTGTTGAGTAGAACATTCACTTTCGTCAGTTTTTTTCTCTGCTTTTTTATATCTCTGTAATCTTCTAAGTGTTCTCTGGTATTTCAAGCGCATTTCTTCATTTTCAGCTTTCAGTCTGCGTAATTCTCTTTGCTTCTTAGCAAGTGCGTTTGATACTCTCCTTCTTGGTCCATTTCTTCTATTTGGAAATTGAAAGTCGACAACAAGCGATGTGCTTTCTGATCGGCCTGTGTCGTAACCACTTGACTCTGGTGTCGGTTGGTCAAGGTCTCTTCTAGCTGTTTCTAACTCTCTTTCAAGTTTCTTCTTCTGCCGATGTCGACTTAGGTATTCTTTATTTTTTTCACTACGCTTTTCCTTTTCCTTTTTGGTTAACTTTTCTGCAGCAACGTAGTTTTTTCTCTTCCTGTTCCTTGCCTGTGCAAGGTATTCCCGATACCTTTCTGGATCCTCTTTCATTCGCTTGCGGTAATCCCGCATTATCTCTGCCCTTGACTTGGCCATCATGTATATCTACAATGTAAAAATAAATAATGTGTAAACCGTTCTTTTTATTAACAACGTGAATTTGAGCGTTTTTTCTAATTGAAAGGTTCGTGACCATTGGTAACGAGCCTTTCATTTGAAAAAGTGCTGTTTAGATTTGTTCAGCATGTATTTTAAGTATAAAAGTTTGTTGATTCATTTAAATAATTCATTTTTTACCAAAACATGTGTCCCTGTTAATATATATTGACATACGTTTTAAAAAAAACTCAAAATTATCGGATTTATAGAATTTATTTACCAATAAACTTCAGCCTCTTCGTTATAATATCTCGAACTATATAGATACTTTTTCTCCCTCTAAATAAATATATTATACACTAGACAATATTAGAGACGATATTTAACCTTTATTTTATGTGTGAAGCATAAGTTGTACAGAAAAACTCTAATAGAAAAGTTCGTGATTAAATGTAACGAACCTTCCCTCATATATAACTACACATATTCAGGATATAATTCATGAAATGCTTTAAATAAAGCAATGGCAATTGAACACAGCACCCTCTTTAATTAATGCCATGTCATAAAATACTCTGAATCTTTTTTCACGCACACAATAAATCACGACTACTTACCAAAGGTTTCTGGTCTATTTCCCGGTGTTATTTACACGATGCGCTGTGTCACAGAAGCAACCATGTTGGAAAGAATGGTGGCGTAATAACCGCATGACGTCATTAAAGTACATACTTGTCAAGTTCAAGCTGTGTTTCACGCGTGATTGTTAAATAAATCTATTTAATGCTGCACCTGCACGAACCTTTTGTCACGAACCTGTTTTCAACACATTTTCTTGTTCTTTACACGTATGAAAGGTTACTAGAATATGTGAAATTCTTTCTTACAGGTTCTATCCACTGCATTCATTGTGTTAGCGGATGTATATTTCGTAAACTTAGTGTGTAATAAAATTAATCGCGGTAGCGAACCTTTTCACTTTAGATCGTCTCGCAAAAATATGTGAAATGAGTAATTTAATTTCAAAATTTCGGAAGCATACATACTTACCCACATTATTAATTCATTATATGGTATTAATACATGCTTTAGAACACTTCATCTTTAAAAATAAGAGAATTTCAGGTGATGATGTAGCCAGGTTTTTTAACGTAAGTCCTTTTGTATGCAGCTTCGACGACAAATATTATTTCATAGAAATTAAAATGTTAATTATCATATTACGTACGTATTTCGCATCTTCCGAAACATCTGTGTTTAAATGATAATGTAGTGTCAAAAGAAGCCAAATTTACTGTGTTTAATGCATCTGGATTTGTATTTATATTGTAAAATTTGGACGGCGACAGTAGCGAACCTGTCATTTTGACATATTTTATATCTTTTTTTTCAAACACGATGATTGGTATTTTTATTGTATATGTGCTGTGATGAAGGATACGTATGGTCTTACCTAAAAATGTAAATGATTGATTACCATCCAATTGCATTTGAAAAAAAAGCAGCAGCGACAAGCATTTTAAGGGGGTGTTCATTCTAATTGAGAATGGACGAATACGGGATTTTTTATTTCAACGATTGATACAACCTGTATTTTGTTAAAAGCATTAAACAGGTATATAATAAACTGGTATATCGGTTTACCGTTGAACATTCAAAAGCCATATAATATATATAGTATATAATATTGCTGATTGGTTTCGCTCAATCGCAACATGTATTAGTATTATTTATGTGACTATATCTTGCGTGTTCTGAGACTTTTAGTACTAATTCGGCAATTCAAATAATGAGAAAATTCATACGAGTCTTAATGCATGTGCGTAAAGTGTAATCCCAGAGAAGTATGTTCAGTCTGCACAGGCTAGTAGGGGAAAACACCAAATAAACTGGATTTCCGCAAAGAAGATAATCCCTTAAAACGAAAAATACCGTATACCGGTAAGCGGAAAGTGTCGTCAGTTATTAGCCTATGTGGACTGCTCGGGCTAATCTTGGACGCAACGTTACGCGCATGCATTAAACCCCGTTTTTCCAGAGCGAGAATCGAATGATACTGATGACATTACAGCGAGAGATGTCCCTGTTAAGCTACCAATATAGCAATTGTATTATTCATGGATAACGAGATAACAATCGTATATGTGACATGAAAGGGAACATTCTATAAACTTCAAGTAGATTAAATAAGTTTTTAAATAAGAGTTGTCACTATCGTTTTATTTATTTCAATCTATGCTGGTGTTTTCAAATATATACGATAATTTAAGTATCTAAGAATGACGTCACAAAGATATTTTCTTTGCCTCGGATTTCTACTGGGCGGCATTGCGCAATTCGCGGAATCTTTATTCATCAACGGGTGTCCAATGTTTGGATGTCGACCGAGCGGCTCTTTCTCGTTTGACCAGCATTTGCCCGGGCCGGATGCGGCCATTAACTGGGTCAGTGACCTAAAACTCCAGCCATTACCAAAGCCGTACGGCTGCGTTACCGATTCCTCCAGCATAATTTGTCTAAATAATGACGTATTCAGCGAGAATCAAGCCTTCATTCAACCAATGGCTCGCTACACTGGAAAGACAAGATTCTGCATTATCCGTCTTTACCCTTGCTGGACAATTTCGGTGACGTCACTGGATCCGATGGTAGCAAGCTGGTTCACTATGATCAGCATGGTACCCAATACCCTGTTATAAACCTTCAAGATTTACGTCCCAGTTTAATATGGCGTTGGTTGGAGACGATGTCCAATTCTTGCTTCTTGTTTCCGGAAATGGTAACATTGTTGCTATGGAGACCAATGGCGTCCCCATGGGTCTGTTGACGCTGAACGCCACATTTGACGGCGCTAACGGCACGTTTGTTCCAGTTTCACAGCCTGTGGTGAACGACTTGAGATTTTACGTCCTTACGCGGTTTTTGCCCACAGAAGATAACCGGAAAGCTGAACGCGAGAATACGAAAGGGTCGTCGGTGTGATCTATGGACTTCGATGACAAGTTTGTGTATCGCGTTTATGCTATTGACATCCAACAACAGATAAGCGATCGCATAAAAGTCGCTTGGTATTACACCTTTGGTGGTTCCGAAACGCAAAGAACTAAATCCGAACGACAACCGGTTTTGGCGAATGGTCTACAATCTGTGATGTACGACAGATCAAACAAGCTTGTTTACGTGGCTGTTAATGAGCATGGGCCAAGTAGATCCTTCGCAGATACGCTGTATGGGCTAAATGATAAAGGCGGGGTGGAATTCAGGAGAAGCGTTGGCATAGCGTCCATGTCTAGATTTGTCACCGACCATTGCTATAAAACGCCATCAGAAGAAGTGGAGTGCTCGAAGCGAAACGATCCGATGCTAGGACCAGAGTCATTGCTGTTGATCGTCACACCCGAATCCACGATTCTAGGCGTAGACCATACCGGCACAACTCAGCGTACGTTTAATTTGAACGTCATTTTCAACAATGACGTCAATGTGACGTCATTGTTGAGTACAATTCGTAACAACGATACCGAAAACGACACTCTGATTTTTGCTGTCACTACGGGCACATTCGTTCCTTCTGCCTACACAATTATGCTTAGAAACTCCCCAGATGGCACTGTTTTCGAGTTTTCGAGTCAAACCAATCTCCGAACATCTCACATTGTTGCATTGGATACGGGTACGCCCGGTAACGGATCTGACGTCATACGCTGGAAGGTGCCCGTGCCCAACAATATGGTAGCACTGGGTCAGATAAGTGGCGTGCAATCAAGCGCGTCTAACGACAAGGGTCAACTTATCGTGTATGCCGAGGATACCGGCAAAGCGGCTGAAATCTTCTCCATCAGCTAAGACCAGTCTGATTTAGTTTGTAATTGAGTCGTCAACCTTGAGGATCCATATGATTTGCGTTCTGGGAAAACTTGGCTTAATGCATGCTCGAAAGGTGTCCTCCCAAACTTGGCTTAATGCATGCTCGAAAGGTGTCCTCCCAAATTAGCCTGGTTAGTCCGAAAAGCTTATCGGGGAATACAATTTCTAAACTGGAGTTTAGCTAAAAGGAGACTTCCTCACAACGAAACATAACATAAAAGCGGAAAGTCTCTACCCTGACTGCAGCGGCTGATTAAAACTAGTAATTATGCACTCTATTACAGGAAATTACCCTTACTGTGAAAATGAAGATTTCACAGGAGAAAGCCGCAGAGTCACCATGATTCAAGAGACTGTCCGAATTCCCGACCAACCGGTAGTTGAAGCGGAACCGTTAAAAAACCTTGTATCAGAAGGACAAGTGGTGGCATTGTTCACTGATGATGAATTATGTAAATATTATTAAATGAAGGTAATACATCTGTTATCAAGTTCCACAACGGTAACCAAGGACCAGTGGAGCGGTTATACCACAGAACTCCGAAGTGTTTACTGGGTTATACTACGACAAAGTCGGAGAAAACAGATACTATTTGATAAGGAGTCCATACGAAATTGTTCCCACAGCATCAATTTTATACATTTGCGCACAGATTGACAGTAGCAAAGATACAATTAAAGTGCCAGAATATCTACACACATCAATACTCGAATGTGTGAACATGTCAAAGGATGCTCGTTAAAAACTAACTGTGTGACTGTCATTTTCGTTGTCAAACGTCATGTGTTGAATTTACGCCGAGTTGTTAATTTTTTACGTCGTTTTCATGTTACAAAGTGTAGTCGGACTTTTTGACGTTACGTCTTAAGTCGTAAATAAACTTTCTGTTCTGTTCTGTTCTGTTCTGATATTGATATTTAAATCAAGTATTGATATTTAAATCAACAAATAACAATCTATTGCTTTCGCTTTTATCTGCGTGCATGAGTTCTCGGCAATTGCAATTATTTTCACGGTCATGTACATGTACAAGATGTAATAATATGCAAATATCGAGGAGGCACGCTGTCTAAAAGGTGTCATTAATCGCGTTGTTACTAATGATTTACGGGAAATGATCGATTGTTGCACACACAACTCTTAAAAGTACACGATAATATATTTAGCTTCACTATAATCCAGATACATTTGAGCATTGCTCTGTGAAAAGAATGCATGTGCGTAAATTGTCGTCTCAGATTAGCCTGTGTAGTCCTCACAGGCTTATTAGGGACGACACTTTCCGCTGAAATTATAGTTTTGCTATGAAGAGACTTTCTTTAAAAGAAAAATATAAAGACCGAAAGTGCCGTCCCTGATAAGCCTGTGCGGACTGCACAGGCTAATCTGGGACGACACTTAACCACACATGGATTAAACCCCTCTTTTACAGAGCGAGGTCCATTCAGATTATCAAAACTTGTAGACATATTCGATTTCTAATTATGGCAATACGAAAATTACATGCAATTTATTGCTGTATATATATTTTCTCGATGTCCCCGTTGAATAAAATAATGTATCCCTTTGTTTTGACAGTGTCCCTGAGGCTTACGGTCATTACTGAAACATCAATGGCACCTGACAATAGCGTTCACTTTGATGATTTTATTGGAAAATGGCGGAAAACAAATTATATTGTGTAATTAAATCATATTTCCGAGTACGCACCGGACAAGGATTCAAAACAACGCAGGTGCAAAAATATACTGAAAACGAATCACATACAAGAAAAAAATATACAACAAAAACACCCTACATCCGAAGAGTCATACCACAAAAACACCCTATATCCGAAGAGTCGTAAGTACTATATGTGT
This sequence comes from Dreissena polymorpha, assembly GCF_020536995.1. Lineage (NCBI taxonomy): Eukaryota > Metazoa > Mollusca > Bivalvia > Myida > Dreissenidae > Dreissena > Dreissena polymorpha. The sequence continues at coordinate 11,943,637 of NC_068358.1, forward strand.
TAATCGTTATAAAATGCGATTTTCGTAGCAAACATAACATCCACAAAGCGACATATAACCGATTAAATGGTTAAAGTCAAAATTTATTTTCTTATAGCAATCTAGACGGTTTTAAATTGGTTTATGTTGTCTGATTCGCTGAAACAACGTTACTCGAGATAAGATAAAATCTGAAATCAATGATATTGTTTGTGCACATTCCTTCAACAACATCCAACCATAACTGGACGATTGGAGAGAATCATACTTTCTAATATTAAATTCAACGTCATATTTTTAATTGAATCTGATAGGCATGCATAAATCCTCAAATATGGACAAATATGAGGTACAACTGTACCTATTAATAAATAAGATCAAACACGAGTGGCACTTTGTTCCAGTGGGTTTAAAGTGCCTTTTCACGTTTTGGTTAATGACACAATTAAAAAAAAATGATTTCAGATTCGAAATTTTCGTTGTAGTTATGATATGTGTGAGGACATAGTAATACTGAACATTTACCATGCTCTAAAAAATCCATTATATGCATCTTTTGACGAATTGAAAGCCTGAAATAAAGCGTTGCAACGCGAAACGATTGAATAATGTGGAGAGTTCTGTTGTTGTCGTCATGTTTTGTGATACTACAAGGATAGCTTATATAAAGTATAAAATACATCACTCAGTGTATGCGCACGGATGGCCGAGTGTTCTTAGCGATAGACTTTTACTCAAGGGGTTAGTGGTTCAAGCCCAGTTGATGTGCTTTCTAGATTAAATATTTACATTTATAATTATAATGGCTATAAATGCATGTAATAACAGACTTCAATACATGCCAAAATCTGTGAAAAGGTCCATTTATCCACGCACACATGTTATTATAACAGGCCTTGTTTGTGTATATATGTACTCTTGTATTGAAATGGTTATTTTAAAACTTGATTGATTCTGTAAAAATAATGAGAGTTCATTCTTTAATGCACACATAAAATTTGCGTTAGCCTGAATACAAGAACACTTGCACAATGCTATGCATGCATGTCACTTTGTTACGTTTGTCAGTTTGTAACAACCTATTTGGAATTATCTCGTTATATCAATATACGATGCTTGTTGTTCAGCTACAAAACTATTAAACTCGTTTTTTAGTAATTGTCATGTACTTTTGATGTGAACGAATTTCACACTTCATATATAGGCCATACAGTTAGACTCACATACCGGCTAGTGAACCCAATTTCAATAATGGTCATATACTGTCCAAGGCCAAAGCATGTGTGGAGTATCAAGCCATTGACCAAGACAAGTTATTGATCGAAAACGATGTTCACACTTATTTGGACAGTGACCTTGACCTTTGACCTAGTGACCCCAATTTCAATAAGGGTCATCTACTGTCCAAAAATGCATATAAGTATCCAGCCAATCGGGGAATCTGTTGACGCGTTATTGATCGGAAATGATTTCACACTTAGTATGGCAGTGACCTTTACCCTTGACATAGTGAAAACGATTTCCATAGGGACCATCTACTGATTAACGCCAATGCAAATGGGAAGAATTCAGCCAATCGGTCCCTTCGTTCACAAGTCATTGATTGGAGACGATGTCCACACTAATTTTGACTTTGACCTTGACCTTTGACCTGGTGACCCCAAATGCACATTTGAAGTCTCAAGCCAATTGGTCAATGCGTTCCAAAATTATTGATCGGAAAGGAACTGGTCTACCGACTGACCGATCGACCGACCGACATCCAGCATAACAATAGAACCCCTCTTCTTCGAAGGGAGCGAAAATGATAAATGGGAAATATTCAATCTTGTAAAAAAAGAGCTTTAAAACCGTGAAATATAAAAAATAAAGAACAAAATGAAGTTTTGAAATACGCATTAAGGAATAATAACAAAACATTACAATGTCACTTTTTATGTAGAATATCGACAAACTAAAACGTGAAACTATCCCGATTTAATGATTATTATGGAATGATATTGTTTTTTAAGGCAATGCAACGTGCTAGACATTGTGAAGACATTGACAGTAATCTTGAGTTGACCGCTATTTGTATCACTTTTCTGACTAAGACATATACATGGTATTACATACCTATTAGACTCAAAAAAATTCTGCCAGTGTCATATATTTTCGCGATTCAAAATCATAGACCACTTGAGCTACATAGACATTTCGACAAATGCAATATCACACGTATAGTAAAGTCATTATTTTGTAGCGAATCGTTCTATATGTTCTTGCGTTATATGTTTTTAACCGCAAAATACGACTTTTCTCCCTAAATAGTTTTGCTTCCTGTTTTCTGTTTCCATGCCATTGTGTCACACCGGTCTTTACTGACCTGTGTGAATGCGCGCTAAGCATTGTGGGAAACGGACTTTTTTCCATCATGGCGTTGGTAAACATAATAAACACGGAAGTGAAAAATGATAATTAATTATTATCAAAAACAGGCCCCATCAAACCAGGCCAGGTGTAATATATAGTTGGATGCAGTTTGTGCTTCAAAAGGAGCCACTTTTCATGTCAGTCTATTGTTTGTAAGAATCACTAAACACGTAACTTAGTAACTAAACTAACTAAACATGTTGCAAGACTGTATCTTCGAAATAGTTAATAAATCTAAATCATAAATAAATATTTATAATTAAAAACCTGCTGAAATTTGAGAACGTAAACGATTTAAAATAAACGCTGTGAACATTGCAAGGAATCTTACATGTAGGCCTAATGTGTGAGAGGATTAGTCAGGGATAAAATAAAATGGAGTTCGAAGGATCTAACATTTTGAGGAAGACGTCATGGTATCTTGGACATTTGGCACTTTCATATATTTATTTAGTAGATACTGAAAATGCTGAATGTGCTAATTGCAACATCAAAGACAAGCAGGTGAGATTTTTACAGCTTTTTTTTCTTGACATAATATTGTATGTTTTCCATTTAATTTATATGCCAGTGTTTTTTTTCACCATTTTGGGAATGGTTTCCGGTCACTTCCCCCCCCCAGACGTTGTGCAGATGTCCCCCCCCCCCCCCCAATAAATTTATAATTGTTCGGTTGAAGTACAATCTTTGTTTATTATCAAAATTATTATTTTGTTTATGAAGTCTTTAATTAACTTTTAATATCTATGAAGCAGCTTGTATGGTTTTTTGGTTTTAGAATTGTTTTTTGGAGGGTTTAACTGTGTAATGATTGCATGTAAATCATTAGTAAGTGCATGTTGGTGTACTAGTGGAATACATGGAATATCCTCAAAATCTTACTGAGTATCTTATACATGTTGCTCAACACAAATGCAACCAAGAATAATGTGTAATCAAGACCCGTTTTGAATACACAATTAACACCTTATTTCAGTTTGAGTGAACCTGGGCAGGGTTGTGCAAATGCAGTATTTGTTGTTTTTTATCCAATTAAATATGGTCAATTGGTGAAATGAAAATGGTAAAATCAAATTAAAATTAATTTCGACACTGTTTTCCTTGTAACAGATAAATATGATAAATAAATATTTACTTTGTAACTGTCAACATTTTTTTCATGCATTCATATGTTTATTATCAAATTATTGGATGTCACTGATATTTTATTTTTTACTAATAACTCATTTAGACTAAATAAAACAGAATTGAACTTTCCGTGCACATTATTTCATTATTAATAATATAATTTATTAGCAAATGTAATTATACAGTGCTCCAGCCAGCTTTTCAAAATAGAGGGGAGCTTCCCCAAAAAGGGCAAATTTCACGCGTAATTTTGGGAAATAGGGCATTTGGTTATAAATATACTTAGGTATATACTTTGCTTATACTATATACTTATGAATTGTAAACATTAGTGCACTGGATGTTTTCACCAATTGTATGCTGTTCCTCATTTTGTGTAATGAAATTATAATAAATATATTACTATCTACATTGGCGCTAAGGAAAACAACTTCGTAGCCAATTTCATAACCGACTTGGGTTAGCATCCGACTACACGCATTAGAGATATGTAGAATTTTGTAGATATCATATTTCTTTCCGGTGTGTGTGGGGGGGGGGAGGGATTTTGATGTTTATTATCACCTATCATCATTGAACTGCATGTTAATCTTTCAGGTTCCAGTTTAAGCATCAGTGGCCTTGTAGAAGAAATGAAGAAAACATTTATTTCACTGGGTCAAATAAATGTTGTGACTGTCACCACTTAATTTGTTACTTTGAATAACTGTGAGCCAAAGTTTTTCCACAATAATAATATTAATTAAAACAATAATCTATATTGACAAATTTAAAGTCTGAACAATGTGTTTTGTGTTTCTTATATCAATAAGTTTTTATTAAATAAAAACTTATTGATATAAGAAATACAAAACACAATTACCTGTTTTTATTAAATGAATTTGTGGAATTTAAGGAAAAATTAATAACTAATGAATTAAAAAAAAGGTAAATTTAAAGCAATTTATTAATAATAATTAAAACAGTGATAAACTACATAAAAATGTTTTTGTATGATAATGTACTAATCTCATCTTATGAATGACTATCCCCCTTCAAAGATGTCACCTAATCTCATCAATGATGATTAATGGGCCTGTATATTGCACCATAAGTACCCCCTTTATACAATAGCTGTTATCTTGTTATATACACTTACTAATCCAATTAACGCTTGTATATTGCACCATAAGTGCCTGATATATTGTTCAATGGTAGGTGTGTGTTGTTACTTAATATTAGTGAAAACATAACTTTCCTATTATTTGCCTGGTTCTGAAAATATTTTCATCGTTGAGTTTCCTTTAATTTTTAAAGAATATTTTTGAGAGGTAACACCTGAGTACTACAAATCAATGTAAAATGTTCATACTAGCTGTATTGGGACATTATAATTTAAATGTTACAAAACAATTTTATTTACTTGTCTCAAAATAAATATCCCAATATGATATTTATTTAGTCAAAATAATTTGTGTTTCAGTTAAAACTTGGATATAGTTATTATTCTTCATTAAAAATCACAACTATTCCACTTTAAATGACCATCAAAGCTGTGTTTTTACTCAATTTTTCAAGGATCTCAATAAATGAAAGAAACAATACAGGTACTTATAAAAACAATTCTAATTAGATCTATTTAATTGGTAAAATTTGTTTGAGGCTTCCCTAAAAACAACCATAATAAATCATTTCACTGATCTATTGATATATCTATTTAATAGGCAGAATGACAAACAGAACTAGTGTGGTTTCTAGGGTCATAAATCTGGTGGTATCCGGAGAAGCGCCCCCCCGGAGAACTGCCCCCCGGAGAACTGCCCCCTTATTTTAAAGGTGGCGGAGAGGTGCCCCCCCCATCAAATCGGTAGGGGCGGAGAACTGCCCCCCTGTCAGAATTTAGTAGGCGGATATCTGCCCCCCCATCAAATCTGTAGGGGCGGAGAACTGCCCCCCCGGTGTCATATTAGTTATTAGTTACGTAGTGAAAACAATACTTACGGGTAATTTTACGTTATCGCCGTACACATTTTATCCGGTAACAATTTAATTTCATTGCAAGTATATTACCATTTATCGAACTGAATAACACAAATTGTCTAGAGGCATATGATAATACTGTTTAATGCCCTTGGTACGCATCTGCACCACTCACTATACATGAATGCCTTGTAAAAGTCGTGTTTTAATAAGAGCGCGAAACATAGTCGAGATCCACACAGGAAACGCGTGCGTGTTAATACTGGCAATGTGTTGCAACTAAATATAGACGTGCAACTCGGTACTTATGGAGGAAAAGTTATCTGGTCCCTAAGCCTTAATTGGTAATAATATGCATGCAGTGTTATGTCTCTGAAAGTGACAATGAAGCAAATCTGCCCTTAGGCTATTTCATTTCACTCACTCAAAAGGAGATAACTTGCTATTAATTTAATAGTTACTTCTAACTTGTCTCCTTTCTGTATTAAGAGGGTTTTCATATTTTAAAGTTCAATTGGTCTTCAAAAGAATAAGCAATAAAAGTTCTTGATTTTGCCAACAAATAATGTTTACCAATTGTGGGTCTACTCTACTTTCTTTTAATAATTATTTCTAATTATGTTTTTTTTAATTTTTATATCAATGGAAAATGAAATATTTTTTCACTATTTTGTTTAAAAAGTACTTTAAGAAATCCAGGCAAGAATACATGACAAGTAAGGGTTGTGTCAAGAAGGTGCCATTTAAGGCCCTATTATCAGTTTTGGATGCCCTAACCTGTATAGGTGAGAAGACTGTGAGAAGACTGGGGACGTGGGGCATGAGGAACAACTAATACACAGTTATTGACAGGTTCGTGTTGAATCAAGCACAGAATTTTCTGAGCATTCATGATTCATTAGAATTGAAAAAAAATTCAATCAACCAGAAAAATCCAGTTGACCAACTTTGACTTATTTGCATGAACAGGTATAAAATAGTGGGTATTAATAGCTTAAGACATTATTGGCAACATGTCTGTTTAATTTATATTATCAATATTGTTAATTAAGCATGGAATATTAATCAAAATTGGGGGTAAAGTTCAATCGACCAGTATTGACCAGTAATGACAAATTTGGGAGTATTGACCGGGGCGGTTTTAACCAGTAAAAACCGCCGGTTAAAACCGGGGGCGGTCGATTGGTGCCAACCCTGGGTGTACTAAAGGAATACTAGAGGAATACATGGGATATTCTCAAAATCTTACACATGTTGTTTTTAATATAATTAAATAGGATCAATTGATGAATTAATTCAGTTTATGTAAACTTGGGCTGGGTTGTGGAACTATAGTTATTTGTTGTCATACAATTAAATAGGGTACTATGTAACTGTCAAAAAAACATATGCATTCACACGCATATAATTCAATTATTGGATGTCACTGATAATTTCAATTTTACTAGTAGGTAATTAAGACTAATTAAAACAGAATGGGACTTTCCTCGCAAAGTATTTCATTATTAATAATATAATACTATAATTAGCTAATGTAATCAAAACATATTGATATTTTAATAATTTAACTCAATGATATTAATATTAAAATTTTCCCCAAAAAACTAGGGCAGGAAGATAGGAAGGATTTTTTTTGGAAAATCAACAGTGTTGTCAGTGTAAAATATTTGCAAAGCTTCTTCTGAGTTTGAACTTCAGTTTTGCATTTTGTGACCTGCAACATATTCTATGCTACTTTATTTCACTATGGTAAGTCATTAAAGTGTTATTTATTTTTCAACTATATAATGTGCTAATCTCATATAATGAATTACTACCCCATTTAAAAATGACACCTAATCTAAATTCATTAATACAATAGTTATAATTGTTTTATTGTAATTTGTAACATACTATTCCACTAAAAATGACCATCATAGAACATCAATGCCGTGCTTTTACTAAATTTTCAATGATTTCAATTATTTAAAGAAATAAATTTATCAGGCACTTATAAAAAATATATAATAAGGGTGTCAAAATTTAACAAACTGAACAAGTCAATTTGAACTTCTCTTGCAATGCAAATGGAGCCACTTGAAATATCAAATTGTTCCCATACTAGTCGGCAATATAACTATGACATTGTGTCTTTTCAAAACATGCATCAGACACACCTTCTGAAACTTTTTAAGCGGTTTTGAAAACGCTATTTCATTGCAAACTTTCGTCAATAAAGGATACATGTTGTTATACAACCGAAAGTGAAAGTTCTGTTTTTAAAAAAATGAATAAAGAGCGAAATAGTTGAAAACTAACGAAAATTATAATTGATACTAACATAAGACCGTAAGACTGAACAAAATAATACTTAACTTTTAAATCATAACATGAATGTTTACTTATAAAGCAAATTCTTCATTCATCCGCGGACTTCTTTGTGTCGTAGTCATAAATGCCTCCAAATGGAGGTGCGTGATGCGTCTTAGTATAGAGGTGACAATAACGTAGTGACGTCACCATCTATGTATAGAATGGTTTCCATGCCTTAATGGAACAAGCCAATTTCCACGTACTGGTTTACCAAAAATCACGATCCTTTTTCTAAACATAATTTTGGTCAATGTGACCCGTCTAAAATGTATGGCCTGAAACCCGATTTCTTTCTAAATTATTCATTTCGATCAATTCGATATCTCATTGTTATTATTATCCTGATTTATCATGAAAAAACTATTTTTATTAAAACATTATAGTAGGCATCTACATTTTCGTGGTATTCTGATGTTTTTTTCAATTGCCCCCTATCCCCCACCCTGACGAGCAGTTTACATGCCAGAGTTCGTGATCCTTTTTCCACATTCGCTTTCAGAAAGAAGTTTTACGTGTGATCATGCGCAAAATTTTGGTAAGTTGCGGAAGTAATCCATAACGAACGCGATTATTCACAAAATGTAACGTAATTCCGATTTAACTTTTCCGTATTTTGAGATTGTTTTTACTCTTCGTCTTCTCGCAATTTTCCCTATTACATATATATGCTTATGGTTACACATATCTACGTATGGCTTAGGCCTCAAACCAATTAATATAATAATGTTGCATTATACCTCGAATGCTAATTAGGATTGGATTGTAAATGTAAGATTATAAGTTATTTTACTTGCAGAAAATAAGAAGGGGTAAGAAACCATGCTTTATAATATCAATATTGTACCACAATCATCCAGTTTGTTCAAACCCAACAAAAATGATATTTACAAACTGTCTGTTTTATTTATTTATTAAATTTTAAGTTTTTCTTGTGTTTCGATTTTTAGTTGCTGTTCTGCCAAGCGCTGGGCATCACACAAACCGTTCAATTGAGCAAAACTGACAGTTTAGGTATTGATAATAAACAAAGGAGTAATTCCTGAACTATCAAAGTTTCCAAGTTTTCAAGAAATAAAGTTACAACACATCGCGATCTGTTCATCGGTTCTCATAGTTTAACAGAATGGAATATATGTGACATTTTATAGAACTGTGTAGAGTCTATATCTGTCTGTCTGAATACAAACATCAGCTATAGTATTATAAAGATCAAATGTGCAAACATTGTTTAAGTGTTAGAAACTTAAGAATAAGATTGCGATTAACATGTTGAAGAAATAAGAATTATACGTAGTCTGCATGTCCACCAGTGCATGCAAATACTTGTTTAGCTTGTAATAAAAACACTTAATATGTAAAAACACTCAGTTCCTAGACCACTGTGTTGTGATCATTTTTTAATTAACGCAGGGTAATTATAAACAGTAGCAACAAGCTAGTTTAGTTAATGCATAAAATGATTTCCAGTTGATTGTTAATTGGTTGTTATGTGTTGTTCCATGATACATGTTTTAAAGGTAATACCATTTTAAGTATAAGATACCGTTGTTTAACAAACCGAATACTGCGCTGCATTAAACTTGTTGTGCAATGGTTTATGATAAATAAACCATTGGTTTTAGTATTTTTAAAGATAGCTTATTTTAGTTAGTACATGAACGTAAATATTCTTGTAGGTAAATAACAGTGTTTAAGTATTTGTTATTGCGTTACTATTTGTATACATGCAAAAAAGTGAGTGTAATGTTATTTTATGGCCATACATTACCACATGTTCTACATATATTAACATCGTTTACATGCTTTTGCTAGCGGCTAAGCCTAAAAAGAAAATCAATGTCATTTAAATAAGCTCATATATTACTGATACATCTATGTTTGTTTTTGTGTTATTAAAATGTATCATTACAAAAATATGGATGACATAACATTTTGTTTGTTTGCATTCAATCGTTATTATACAGCCACAAACTACGTGTATGCAGTTTAGACTGTAATTAATGAATTACAACCAAAAATGGCTGTTTTTAGTGGCAACCTGTAGAATTTCAACTAGACGACACCAGTTTGCAAAAGGAAATTAAAACCCTTTGAGATACCTGTATTTATGGCATACTTCACTTTCCGTACAAAACCTACAGTTCCACATATTTATACATTGATAATCTAAATTGATTTGACACATCACATTATTTTATGTTAAATAAGTTTACGCTAGAATCAACAGCTATGGCAGGATATAGTCTAATTGAGGCATTTTATGAAACAATCTGTTTCCTAAGTAGGACAAGTAGTAAATGTCTTAAGGGTGATCTGACAAACACTGCCACGTAAGGGATCAATACCGAGACCCCACAGTCGCTAAGCGGACACCATATCCACTACTCTGAAGGCACTGCACCAGCTTTGAATTCAAGAGGCTTAAAAAGCACACAGCTACAAGATATTAGATCTTAAAGCCTGGCAGATATAAAACACGTTTTCCATCAAGGGAAAATAGATTTAATTTGTAAGATGATTTACTTTTTTATTGAAAGTCTTGAAATGTTTTAAACACTATATTTTCCATATATTTAATACAATACATGTTAATCAAATATTTAAGCTTTTGCCGTAAATTTGGTAGCACCTTTTATCATATTATTATATCGATATGATAACACATATTCAAGGTATATAAAAGGATAATACAAAAACTATTCTCAAATCTTGACATAGGTTAACATAGTTGCTCTATATTTGTTATGAAACTTCTATTTCTTAGTTTATACTATGATCAGATCGTGTTAATAACACGATAACAAATCAAAAATTTACTAGCATTTTCACTGTTATTTCTGTGTATTAAATTGTTTTTAACTGAATATTGTTTAAATTATTGATTTATATATGAATGCAATTGAAAACTTGGAAATGTATTGTATGGTACTTTAACTTTCCCAATGAGTTTAAAGCCTTATGCATTTCGAAATACAGTGTATTTGGTGTAATAATGTGGATACAGTTTCCCTGACAGTTGACTGAAATTTCATCACACACCTTGTGCTTACGAAAGGTATGTTTCTTGCTACTTTTGGTTATGGGCAAAGCGAACATTCGGCTAATTTCATTTAGCAAGTCTCATAGAGAAATATTGAAACACGTGGGGAAACTTATGTCATTGCGAGCACCCACGTTTTATAAGGTATTACATTTTAAACCAGTAAAACGATTATTTTGGTCAAAAGCAATACGGTTCACAAGAGCAGTGCAAGAACATCGATTAAATAGAGTTGTACGCACTTGTATTGTTTTACAATCGAAATTTAGAATTCATGTAACTATGGCATGTACACTACCTGGATATCCCCATCAGTCTGAGAAGATGTGTTCATATAATGCATGCACATTCTTTATCTCTGTACCACCCACGACAATATAGTCGGTATAGACTTAAACTGGATCGGTTCGAATTTCGTTAAAAAAAATAATGTTTCATTATAACATAGTCAATTCACTTAATATCATTTTCTTCGTTTATAGCCATGTCTAGGCTTAAGATCGCAAAAATACAATGTCGACAATAATATCGTAAATGTTCGGTTAAAAAAACACAATCCGTTTCCATAAGCAACAACGGTTGTTACAAATTACTGTAATAAGAAGTCTTTAGTAGGACTATGTGTTTAGTAATACATTTTTCAAACTCACGTTAAATAATATGACTTTATATTGAGCTTGTGATGTTCAATAAATGAACAGCCATTTACCGACAAATTAATTGTGTACAAATTAAAGTACTGAATTACGTTTTGTGCATGTAATTGGGACATTTTCATCTTATATCATGCACAACGTTTTGATGATGTCTTTGATAAAACAGCGTAACAGTAATAAAAATCGTTCAAATATTTTCGTCGCTGGCACGCTGTATAATGGAGTTCTGTAAAATGTCGTGTGAAACGGAAACTCGCGACAGGTGATTAAAGGGCAACGAAACTCAGAAAGTAAAATTAATCAATGACGTTACTCACGTGATTTCGCGTAAGAACGCACCCAGTCGGCGTCCTAGCGCGAAACACGCTGTACGAAAGACCTTTAAGGCGACTACTTGGACATGTTCACAGTAAACACCGAGGCTCTGTGTACTTGCGGAGTACTGGCAACGCCGCACTATCGCCCTGTCGACGCCATAAAGGCAGAAGAAACCCAGTGCAAACGCCAATGCCGCAGTTGAAGAAAGGCCCAGAATGGGCCATCCGTAAGGATATAAGGCCAAATTACTGTGTGCATGACTATGGGCTTCGCTCGAGAGATTATGTTTGTGTATTCCATGTCAACGATCATAAGACTTGGTGTTAACGCTAAGATAAGGACTTAAAATTGAATGAGCCTTGTTATTGAAAAATCGGGCTCAATGTATAAATTATCCTGCGCACCTCACAGGCTAATCATGGAGGACACTTTCCACCAAGAATGAATTGATTTTATGAGAGTCTTACGTCAACGAAACATTTCATGAAAGCTTAAAGTGTAATCCTTGATAAGCCTGCGTTGACCGCATGCGGACGATACTAAGATTGATCCCGTATTTCCCAAAAAAATGAGGCTCCAAATTTTTTACATCTTCAGCTAATTTGAAACTCGCAGCGCGGTCATTCTATGAACGCAGCGCGGTCGAGGAGCAAGCGCCAAGTTTTCTATACAGATTCGTAGAAGATATGATAAGAACAAAGAGTATAAGACGTAACATCGCCGATGACGCCGCGTGAACTCCGAATGAATGCAGTATGCATGATGTGAAAAAACTTATGCCGTGGTGTAAATGCAAATATATCAAATATAATGATCCTCTAAGCAATTTTCGGATTTAAATGTAAATGCAGCTGGACAATTTAGTTGTGGCTGAAAATTGCAATACAAAGTCGTCAATAGCTGCTCTTTGAAAAAGATTTTGGGATCCCATTGTTAAAGTGCAGTTTGTCCATGTATGAAGGAATGTGTACCGCAATTACTTCGATACAGCTTTACAGGTATCTTACATGTGTTGCTACCCTTTTCTTATAGAAAATTGGTTTAAATAAATATATATATATATATATATATATATATATATATATATATATATATATATATATATATATATATATAGTTTCAGATTGGGTAAAATGGTGGGTCAAACGTCCATTTTACGGCCGTATTGTTGGGTCTTTAGTCGATTGTCGGGTCCCAAAGTCGATTATCGGGCACTTGGACCCGACAGTTGAAGACCCACTTAAAAAAAGGCTGCTTAACATACTCATGACTATTTTTAAATTCAAATTTGCATGTGTAATTTTACTCGAATTGTCGGGCCTATATCTCCCATTAGCACACATTAGGTCAAACTCCACACAGCAGTTACTTCCCTTGGGCATTCGCCAATCATTAATGTCTTTTTCTAGAATAAGGGAGGCCACTGCGTATGAGATTGACCAACCTCGGCGCAGTGATTTACCGGGAACCAGCATAGCAACGAACGACAACTCGGCGCCCGACAACTCTGTAATAAAAATTGCCAATTTTCGCGGTTAAACTTAAAAAGGTAAGTGGCGATAATATTTATTAGGTTTATTTATATTTTTGGTTATTAAAATTATTCTGCAAATGACTGAATTTAAACTGAAACTGCAACCAATAATTAGGACACAGTTTCTGAAACGTTTGCTGACAATGAAAACATATTTCAAACATGTAAAGCCGTGGCACGAATTTAGGTGACAACCTTGTTACCGCAAACAAACAAATGTAACCTATAATCTGCATTTAATGCAGATATAGTGACATTCATGAAAGCAAGCATGATTGTAGCATCAGATCATTTCCATGCGATACAAGTTCAATATATGTTTTAGGCTGACTGCAATGGTTAGACTGGGGAAATAAATTATAAAAGAACAGAATCTTTAACCACACAAGACAGTTGGACTAGCCTTAGTGGTACAGTCATGTTACTATTACCGGATCAGTAGCGTAATAAAGTTGTTCTGGGGAAAAGCAATAAATGGTTTAAGACTTCTTTTACATCAGTTTGATAAGGTTTCCAGACAAACGCTCCCACAAACAATCGCTCCTACGCTAAATTAGTTCTGGCTTCAATAACTTTAAAATTCGCTTTCTATGAATTTTGAATGGCGCAACATTAAAGTTATGGACCAACCCCAGTAGGAAAGTCAACCAGGAATATACGAAAAGTTGACAGTTAACAAAGACCGCTCCAAAACAGCTTGTAAAAGCAGTTATTGGCCCAAATCAGCTACTTTATGTCTTTATTGGAAAGATTGACATTTTTCACATTTAACTGATATGTTTTTTTACAAAATACTATCTTAAACATTTAACATTTATCTTTTCTGCTCTAACATATAGACCAGTTGACGAGTGAAGTCACGCGCACCTGCAAATATTACACTCCGCCCACTGGTTGGCAAAAAGAGGTGAAATTCATATAAGCGCTTATAGAGAAAGTTGAAATAATAATCGTTTTTATTGATAATCATGCACTATATCAAATATAATTTTACTAACTATGTCTGAATTAAACATAAGCGTGCAAGGAAATGCATTTTTGGAACGATTATATTGTTGTTATTATTTGTTTTTACTATAAACGAAATCTGGAGTGGAACACAATATACGAGCACGGTATGCAGTTACCATAAAAATCTCTACTTGGCACATCTTCGCGACCATTTTTTAGATAAAAAATTCTCTGATATTGAAATTTTTTCAGAATAAAACAAATTTAATGAACGAACAAAAATAAGGATGTAAACAAACAGCAAATAGATCGACTTTATGTACGCAACATATAGTAACTGATTTGAACATGCCTGTAAAAACTTGCCTTGTTACACATTAAATAAATTCTCTTGATAAATGTAATTGTTTTTATTTAATTATTCACACCAATTTTGACACTCTTTGTTTCAGCGTTTTTAACCCGGTGTTTTATTGCACTTTTGTTCATCATAAAGCGATTATCTCGTTATGATCGGATACTGTCCAAACAATTACAAAGAACACATGGTGTGATAAATCCAGGGACCTATTCTTGGCCACTGCATAAACCACATGTGGCATACAAGTGTCTGGTCATTAAACATCATTTATGATACCTCCATGTCATCTCTTGGCATATTGAGCGATCATCTAAGCAAAATTGTAAAGCCAAAATACGAAACAGTTGCTTTAATAAAATATTTGAACATATTAAAAAATGAAGATATTTGTCCGAAATGGATTAACAGGAATTAGTGTATGTATATATTAGCCTGTTTAATCATAATAATAGAGTGTTAATAACTATAAATTAAAAATATTGTGCAATTTCATTGCTACACAATTAACGTATTTAACGAGTACCGGCAAATGTAAACTCGGCTATTCATGTTAAGATTGTACGTTTCTGTAGTGTATGAAATGACATGAAAACAAGCAAACAACAAAAGGGTAAAAAATACTTGCGTAAAATAAATTAATATATAGATATATTTATCATAAAATGCTAGATTGTTATCACTCCTTACCACCAGTAAAGAGAGTGCATGCAAAGACAGTTTAATTTGCTTAATATGCAGTTCTTGTTTTTCATATGTATGCTAAACTTTATGATATTGTCATTCGATGGAAACGAAACGGTAATTCATTCCATGTAAAATAAAATTACTACAATGTTTATTAATTGTAATGTATTCCGCTTTTAGGGCTTCGTTTTATAATTGATTAAATGCCCCTCTTGCACCTTCGTTCGCTTATGAACAATAACAATATCTGCACCACTTATAATTATAATCAAATTAATGTATGTGTTATTATCTTTGAAATATAATTTACCAAAATCTTACAATCACAAAAAATATGAAAGAATATTTATTGTTTTGTTTTGTTGGATTGCCAGTTTTTAGTCTGATGTATTAATATTATTAATATGTATTTTTATACAGAGGTAATTATATTTATGAAAATACATTTATTGGTACTAAATATTATATTTTTGCACTATTATTTAAGAGTTTTTATGTTTATTTCGGATTTTTGTATCGTTTTATTGACTAAACAAACGACATGTATACATGTTTTACGTTACTGTAACCAGTGTTTTTTGCCAACCAGCCAGTGCGCATGCGCGGAAAATCCCGAATGTAAACAATAACATTCAACTGGTCTATCGAGAAAAACAGTGACGTGACACACATGATTGAAATGCGAATCTCCCGAGATTTCACGGTCATATGATGTTATTTCTATTTTTAGTAACAAACCATGTGCTCAATTGTTTACAAATTCAGAAAGACATTTCCCGTTTTTTTTTTTATAATTATTCTTGCTTGTTTTGTAAACAAATTGTAGTGTAAATACAAAATCAATGTACAAAATATTCAAAATTACCAAATTCACTTTGAAATCAGTGTTTAAATCCACCAGACGTAACTTGTTAATCACAAATAATAGATTTCAGAAAACGAAAGTAATGTTTACAATTCCAGCAAAAAATGTCAAGGTCGATCCGAAAGTATCCAAATGAAAACTCGTCACATGACAAAGCGACAATGGTGCAAAATTATGACTTTCAGGCTGATGAGAGTTATTTTCATCTATTGTAAGATGCATTTGAAACATTTGAATCTTAAAATATGCCCCGATGCAGTAATTTATATTCATTCACCAATATATGAAGGAATGTATCCAAGAAAACATACTGTCTTTGATTTATAGCGTGACATAAATCTGTCACCACTCTGGTTGACTTTCGATACAGGGTTGACTTCAGCGTACAGATATGTCAATACTATATAAACTGTACGCTGAAGTTTCTTTAGCTAACGCTAAATTTGACAGGGCGGACATTCGCTCCTACAATGTTTTGATAGGGCGGACAGTAGCTCCTATATTATTTTGCCAACTCGGACAATCGCTTCTACATTATTTTGTCAACCCGGACAGTCGCTCCTACATTATTTTTATTCAACGGCAAAACGTTCTATATGCCTATCAAAGACTTACACCTATAATTAACCGACAATTAATTTTGCCAACTTGTTGACAGTTAGCCAATTCAAAACATTACATTTCCTACATTACATTTATTGGAATACATGTAAGTGCCATTTTGCGAATGGGATAAACATAAAAACCGCAAATATGTTGTTCTTAATTTCATTTGTTTTTATGATATGACATTTATATGACATTTATAAACATATATATACACAAAATACACAAACGAAAAAACATCCAAACAAAAGGTCTTTTGTGTCTGTCAGTGGCTCACCGTCTTCTTTCTTACGCGTTTTATCACCGATTATATTTATATAATAGCAAAGAATTAAATTGTTATATATTGATAGAATGTTATACCAGAAAAATTATACATTGAAGACGAAATTCATAAAATGCAACATGCAGGCAAATTCGACTGTACAGACATGTTCGATTTACTGCATAACCATCATATGGTTGACTTAGACATGTGCTTCTTTGAGTACGAGTGACCCTCTAAGCATAGCACAGACTGACTGCGTTTGTTTGTTAGAAGTTCCATGTTGGTAGTAAATTATTGGCGTAATATTGACATTACAATATATACATATTGTTTTCACAGATTGCTAAATTACATTTAAAGAATCGACCAACTGTAACATAGTTTCTTAATAAGTAAATTGATTTATTAAAATCACATTGATCCGCTCATGTTAAATTGGCTTTCTGTTAACAAGTTGGCAAATTTAATTGTCTGTTAATTATAGATGTTAGCCGGGTTGGCAAAATAATGTTGGAGCGACTGTCCGCCTTGTCAAATCCAAAATGTATTTGTGTTACCTTTTTTTCGCCGCAGAATTCATGCATTAACGGATCAGTTGTAGCTATAACGGATCACATGATCAAAACCACTCAAGGAGGGGGGCATTTAACATATTATTTAAACTGTCGAAACATGAACTTTGTTGTTTACAAGGACCAAGTTATATTGCCAGTTATAAATAATATTCATGTTTTTGTTATTGTTATTGATTGTTTTCTATATGTGATCTTGTATTCTTGTGTGAAATATCTGATGAAAAATCCTAAATAGATCAGAAAGATATGGGCGTGTTAAAAACCATGAAATTATTTGAATCATATATAATCATCGATATTAAACATGGATCATAAATAAAACTATAAGATTGATGTCATTTATTGTAAGAATCAACAAGATTTTCATATATTTTAATATAATATATTAGCAATACGCATATTATCACGCTTGATCTGTTATTGTCCTTATTCTTTATTTCATTTAAGGTGCTGCAAAATCTTTAAACACGAATCAAAACTGAAATGGACTTTTGCAGGCAGGACTACTAAATGGCCTTAAAATTAATGCTTAAACTTCTTGCTTGCCAACATAGTTATACTAGCATGTGGCCGCGAACAATGTTTAACCTCGATTTGGAAACGAGACAGAAATCAACAAAATTGTATATAAATGTCAGCAAAACATACCGAAATGTTTGACAAAGAGTCTTTCCCATTACGACTCAATCAGTGCGTTTTAAAGAACAGACCTTGAAGATGCTATATATTAAATATCATCTAAAATATCAACTATTTATCGCAATGCGCAGTCTGTAATTTACTGATGTTTAGGAACCAAAAGTTAGGTAATGTCCGGTTATATGATCATATGCTAAAAATGAAGTATGCTTTCTGCTTTCTGTGCATTGATTTTTTTAATCCAAAATGTTTTGGGCCTGCCCAGCTAGCTGAGTTGATGGCTCAGTTGATAGAGCGCCAGACTGTCAATTTTTAGGTTTGAATCTGGGGGGTAGGATAAAGTTTCTTCATAGAGATTGGTTCCCGAACATTGTAACATTGTATTTGTAGGTCAGTCTTCCCCAACCTCTGAATCAAGTTGGGAAGAAGTGGGTCACTTGTGGTTGGCTAATACTGGTCACAAGAAGTAGGAAAGCTGGTTCATGTCCTGACCACTTGCAAAATGACCTTAATTTGGGTTCAAGAAGGCATTAAACCTGATCAATCTAAATTCAACCAAATTCTTTTGCCCAAAGGTCAGAGTTTCAAATACATTCCAACACAACAGCTGTTGGCAGTCACCTCGATTATTGATTATAAAGCCCCGTCCAGTTCGATTGTCAGCGGCTAGCAGTCAATAGTATGGTCGTTTCAATAACATTGCCAACAACGATCATTCGTCTAAACTGTTTTCAATTTTCTAAAGATTGACTGTTTCCAAAACACAATTTAATATTAATCTTAAAGAACTGGACCAACGTTATTCCTTCTTCTGTTTGAGATTTTGCAGAACTTCTCCCTAAAGTGACTAGTCTTTATGACATTAAGTGAGTAATAAGGCCTTTCAAAATTTCATTCTCTACAGTTATTTGATTAATCATTAAATATTATGAAAATTTAAATATCATTTATGTTAGATATAGAGCCATGTATTAATCTTGCATGATTTTCATGTCTGATAGATGTTTCACTCAACAGTTTGTTTATGCAGAAATAAAACAAGTAACTGATTTTTATGCCCCCCTTCAAAGAAGAGGGGGTATATTGCTTTGCACATGTCGGTCTGTCGGTCCGTCCACCAGGTGGTTTCCGGATGATAACTCAAGAACGCTTGGGCCTAGGATCTGTGCAAGTGGAAGTCAAGTTCTTAAACCTTTGCATGCTGGGAAATTTGTCGTCTGCTAAAATGTTGTCTGCTGAATTTCTCAAATTAGCGTTTTCTTTGAATTTTTTCAAAGAATACTATAAGAATAGCAAACAGTTTGGATCCTGATGAGACGCCACATTCTGTGGCGTCTCATCTGGATCCAAACTGTTTGCAAAGGCCTTCAAAATTCGGTTCCAGCACTGAAAGAGTTAAGAAAATCCCTGGAGTTGGTACTGTGCATCATTTAAGATTCCTCTTTGTAGCCTTGACCTTAAGTCATTTAATCTTGTTTGTTAATTTCAATTTCAGCTGGCACTACATGTTTTTGCCTTTATATGTTTGAACAAATAAAATGGGCATCAAATCCTTTAAGCAAACAAACAATTGACTCTGGGATACGGCCTTACCTTTCAAAAGGGGAAAATACCATGTGACGGGCACTTTTGGGGAAAAATTGCAATAAATTGTCATAAACCGAAGGTTAATTACATGTAATAACCATTATTTGCTCCACTTAAAAGCTGTAGCTTTTTATATGGCTTTCCCCTACCACAAGTGATTGGAGCTATACTGCAATCACTGTGTCTGTCTGTCCCACATGGGTTTATGAATAAAATAAAACATTTCAAGTTTCAAATGCTTAACTGTTCCCTGGAATTGTTCAGGAAAAATGCCTTGTAATTTGTTTAGCAGTCACATAAACAACCAAGCTATGTAATATGGAATTTTTACACCCATTATTGCTGCTTCTTCCTGTATTTGCGCGATGATTATCTGAGATATTAACTCTATGATTCTGTATTCTCAAATCTTTTCTATAAAGAAGGAATGTAGTTGACAATTGTTAATAGTTTTATTTGATCGTTCGTCAAAAAGTTGTAATTCTGTTACTCTTGTATCTTCAATGCAATTGAGTAATTAAATAGCAATTAAATTGAATGCGTTTTAATTCCCTTTTATTATTGTTTAACTTGAGTAACAATGCTATGACGTTAAATTTTATTTACACTTAAATGTATTATGAATATTGCTGGGCCAAGTGTGAGGTTGAGCGCTCTATAACCAGGTTTAAACCCCCAATGCTTTGCATTGACCGTTCCAAGGCGGTGACCCCAGCTTTATTCATATTTTGTGTTTATGTTGGTTTGTATTGTGCTGTATTGTGCTGTTTTGTACTGTTTGGGCAATCGGTCACTTGCCTTAAATAAAGGACCTACTAATTGTTTTTAATGAAAATTCAATACTGCTCCAGCAGCTGGAGTTTCACTTCTTTATATTGTATTATTTTTTAACCGATTTTTTTTCAAAACTTTCCCTCTGTGTCATCTGTAAAAGACTAAGATTAATATTTCTTTGCCAAAATACAGAGGAAATTTTTAATGGAATATTGATTGTTGCTTTAAAGCTTTTATGATAATCAGTAACAGAAGCAGTAACATTCAGCCATAATTATGTATCCACACGGCTATAAACCAATACCAAGCTTCCCATTCCCCTTCTCTTCAGATACTTCCTTTCTTTCAAAGGGAAACAGTGGTGGTAAACAGATGATATTGCAATATTGCAATACTTCTTCCTCTGCCAAAATACATGTTATAAACATTGTTGGGCCTCTTATCAGTTATAAAAATTGTAGGGTCCCATATAAGAAATAAACATGTTGACACTAATTTTCAGATTTCATATAAGTCATATTGTTGAGTCTCATATATGAAATACTGTTGGGTCCCATATAAGTAATATTGTGGGGTCCCATATAAGGTATATTGTCAGGTACCATATAAGAAATATTGCTGGGTCCTATATAAGAAGTATTGTTGGGTCCCGTATAAGAAACATTGTTGGGTCCCATATTTAAGAAATTTTGCAAGAAATATTGTCAGGTACCATATTATATAAGAAATATTGTTGGGTCCTATATAAGAAGTATTGTTGGGTCCCATATAAGAAACATTGTTGGGTCCCATATATAAAAAGTATTGTAAGAAATATTGTTTGATCTCATATAAGAAACATTGTTGGGTCCCATATACGTAAAAAGCATCGTTGGGTCCAACATAAAAGATACAAGTTGACATTCTAGGGTCCCTTATAATTTAATTAACATTAAATGTATAATTAACACTTTAGGTATCCATATAAGTAATGAAAATTGTTGGGCCTGGCCCTTTATTAGAAGTAGACATGTTTACACTTAATGACTAATGTTGAGACCCATATAATTAAAATGTATTGCTAGTAGACTGAACTGCAATTTTCTAACACTGGTTTCAGTGACACACATTCACTGTGCAGATTTCTACTAATATGTGTTGTTTTAATCTCAAAATTAGTCTTGAGGGTTAATTGACACACCCATTAAATTATTTCCTTATAACCATATGGTATCCGTTGTTAATTCGAATGTTATTTATCATTTTGCCGTTCATCGTAATTTCTTTTCTGCTTGCCACCATCTTGGACGATGACGTAAATACAGGCATGCTCAATCACTATACATTGACCACTGCCAGTATCCTCCGCAATATAGACAATCCCAGAATCGATAATAAGGGCGCCGCCATATTGGCTATTACGTATTTTTGAGTAGTGACTTAATGGACTTTCCTACATTAATAGATAGTGACATCTACAATTATTTTGTGCTGAAAATGAACACACAAAAACCATACCTATGCTTATTTGCTCAAAGAGACATTCAGACAGGAGAGGAGCTTCTTTATGACTATAGTGTGTCTGATCTACCATGGAAGGTTAGTTATATCATATACATCATATTTAATAAATAGATGATGCCATTATCATGAAGAAGCACACATGAATGGATGTCAAACTACTAACATAACTTTTGTCATCAAACAGCTTATGGCTTTTCGCTAACATAATTGTATCCTCAAAAACAGCTGTTAACCCTTTGCATGCTGGGAAATGTGTCTCCTGCTCTAATTCATCTGCTGAATTTCAAAAATTAGCATTTTCTTCGAGTTTTTTTCATAGAATATTATTAGAATAGCAAACAGTTTGGATCCTGATGAGACGCCACATTCTTATTTTTTCCCTGTAACAAAAAGGAAAGAGCATTTATACATTTGTATTTGGTATCTAGCGTCTCTAATTGGTCCACTATCAGGATTGTTTAAATAATGCCCCTTTGGTTAAAATTTGCTCCTTCCTTGGAGATCACATCTTTTACAAAAATTAATGAGCTATCAGATTCATCTTATGTTCCAAGTTAATCAACCCCACAAATCAATAAGAGTTCAGCAATCTTTATTATAGCTGTTGAGCAATATTGGGCTTTTTTATGTCCCCCACTATAGTAGTGGGGGACATATTGTTTTTGCCCTGTCTGTTGGTCTGTTGGTTGGTTGGTTGGTCTGCTGGTTGGTTTGCGCCAACTTTAACATTTTGCAATAACTTTTGCTATATTGAAGATAGCAACTTCATATTTGGCATGCATGTGTATCTCATGAAGCTGCACATTTTGAGTGGTGAAGGGTCAAGGTCATCCTTCAAGGTCAAACGTCATATAGGGGGGACATTGTGTTTCACAAACACATCTTGTTGGACCTTTTGTTTAGTCTTGTGTTATCTGGTACCTTTTATAAAATCAATATTAAGTTACTTTTGCAATAATTTGTAGGAAAAGAAAGCCAATGGTATGTTTAGTTCACAGTTTTTAATGGATGTAATGATACTTTGAATGGTAATATTGGGAAGTAAGTAGGTAAATATTCTTGTTTAAATTGTCTAATTATTGAGTAAGCCAATCTTGTGAAATACAATTTAGCAGAACGTTCAAAGAAAATAAGTTTTTATGGCCAACTTCGCATCATGGTTGTCAGTTTTTTTCAAGGCTGATAAATAGTTATGATAATTTCAATACTGTCCAAAGTATGCAAATGATAGTTGGCACACATATTCATGTACATCTCTTAGGAAAAAAGCAACATAACTTTAAGCGGGTATATTCGATTTTTAAATGCGTTAAATTGTAATATATTGAAACAAATATGCTATAATAACACGCAATATGCAAGAAAAATGATACATTTAAGACGAATTTCATAAAATGCAGCAAATGCAAACTTGCGCACCAAGCTGATTGTGACGAAGATAATTCGTACATATTTTCCTACAATAACCGATGCATTCGTCTTTTAAGTAAGTGTTCGTGTGTCGTATGAATCAATATCGCTGCAGGAATTTAAAATGAACCGTTAAACTAAATTTAGATTCACATCTTACATGCATGATATACATGCTGGCGAATTCGGCTGTACAGGCTTTTTCGATTTCAATTTTAAATATTCTGCTTATTTCGCATTTTCCGACAAATGTTCTTCTTTACTTGTATTTTAGTTTATTTTGAAATATATGTATAATAAGTTTTTTGCACATTTATATTAATTAATAAATATTTGACAAGATCGTATATACCCGCTTTAAATGGTCTGCCACCTAGGGCAAACATGTATATGATACTTGAATTATCCAGTGAATGGCAAAATCAAATTCAAAGGTATCATTACAGCCTGCTTGTTAAGATTTAATTTTCATGTTAGTTTGCATCTTTTCATTTTTAGCTCATCTATTTTTTGAAAAAAAATTATGAGCTATTGTCATCACCTTGGCGTAGGCGTCCGATTAAGTTTTGCATTTACAGGGGTTTTTTCTGTCTATTTTGGGAAAAGGAGTCTGACCAAATTGGGAATTTTTTATCGACACAATTGGCCATTTGGGGAAATTTTTGCTTCGATTAAACAGCTCATTTGGGAAAAAATAGTGAATATATCATGCTTAAATAATTCAGTAGTTTAACAAATAAATTTGTTTTTTATTTGTTATTTGTCTTCTTTATATAAACAGATGCAATATTGGGCGTGTTCAACGTTTATTCAAGTACTGCATTTTTGTTTATTAGTTACAGTTACACTCTGAGATAAGAACTGAACAGTCAAAACCTTATAGCAGATATTTTTTACCAAAACAAACACTGGTTAGTCACACAAGTTATAAGACACTTCATTCTTTAAAGAAAAAAAAAAATTTTTTTTTTGGAAGTTGGGACTTTTTTTTAATATTTTGGTTTGGAATCGGGTCCGTTTGCTTTGGGAGTGCCTCCGTTTTCCGGAGGCGCAGACAGTGCTGAAAACCCCCCTGATTTAGGTCCACTTTACTCATTAAGTATCAATGCTTTTGCATTCAAACTTGGTACACTTACTAACTATCAAGAGGGGACTGGGCAGGCAAAGTTAGATAACTCTGGCGTGCATTTTGACAGAATTATGTGCCCTTTTTATACTTAGAAAATTGAAAATTTGGTTAAGTTTTGTGTTTAGGTCCACTTTATTCCGTAAGTATCAAAGCTATTGCTTTCATACTTGCAACACTTATTAACTATCATAAGGGGACTGTGCAGGCAAAGTCATGCAACCCTGACTGGCATTCTGACGGAATTATGGGCCCTTTATACTTAGAAAATTGAAGATTTGGTTATGTGAATTTTGTGTTTAGATCCATTTTACTTCTAAAGTATCAAGGTTATTGATTCTAAACTTCAAATACTTTCATGCTATCATGAGGGTACTGTACCTGGCAAGTTGAATTTTACCTTGACCTTTGAATGACCTTGACTCTCAAGGTCAAATTATTTAATTTTGCTAAAATTGCCATAACTTCTTTATTTATGATTAGATTTGACTGATAATTGACAAAAACAACTCTTAACTGACATACCACAATAGACTCCCCCCACCTTATAAATGACCACCACACCCTTACACTATACCCCCCTCCCCCCCCCACCACCACCCAGCCCATTTTATTTTTTATGTTCCCATTCACTATAGTGGGGGACATATGGATTTTCCCCTGTTGGTCTGTTTCTGCCAACTTTAACATTTTGCAATCACTTTTGCTATATTGAAGAAAGCTACTTCATATTTGGCATGTATGTGTTTTTCATGGAGCTGCACATTTTGAGTGGTACTTTCTGATAATGGGTTAAAATGAAAGTGAATATCTGTTAACAGTTGCAACTGCATAAGCATGAAACAAATTGCCTGGATTATTTCATTTATTTTTCTTACCACATACTGCTCTGATAGGGAATACATGTTATAAACATGACTTGCGAGTTTTTCACACCTTTATTGACATTACACAACAGATTAACACCAATGAGCTGTCGAAAGTCGTTTAACCTCTATGCCATTAAAATCTGTTAAATGGACGAATAAAGCAATTAAGCTGTGATCTTCGCCATCTTTGTACCAGATTGCAAGAATTTCCAATTTCAGATTTCCAGTTTGCGAAGTCATTTTTGCCAATTCCCAATGGGCAGAATATTTATTTATTAGGTTGTTTACGATGTATCCTTGTTTGAAGCTTTATTATTGCAATATTTCTGCCTAAATACATGTAATAAGAATTGTTGGGCCTCTTACAAGTAATAAACATCGTAGGGTCCCATATAAGAAATAAACATGTTTACACTAATTTTCGGGTCTCATATAAGTAATATTGTTGGGTCCCATATAAGAAATACTGTTGAGTCCCATATAAGAAGTATTATAAGAAATATTGTTGGGTCCTATATTAGAAGTATTGTTTGGGTCCCATATACGAACATTGTTGGGTCCCATGTATAATAAGCATTGTAAGAAATATTGTCAGGTACCATATAAGAAATATTGTTGGGTCCTATAAGAAGTATTGCTGGGTCCCATTTTAGAAACGGGTTTTTTACCTTCTATAACAGACGCCGAACTAGGCTGTTTGTTTCCCCTTTCTGGTCAAAAAAATTCCACCTAAAAAAAAATATATATTTATTTTTAGGCTCCATCTGGCCAGCGGGGCTTATGTCATGGTCCTGTGTCCGTCGTGTGTCCATGCGTGCGTTAACTTTTCTTTAAACATCTTTCTATTCTTCTTTTTACAGTTTTGAGCACGAACAGTCCGTTTTCACGATTTAAAACGGCCCGTTTTTGTAAATATTCACGGACATGAAAGGATTGTGAATTGGCCGTGTCAAATTGTGAAATGTCCGTCCATGGCCAATCGCAAAGAAGGAAAAAAAGCCCTGAATCCACAACGAATACAATGACACAATACAACATAAAGCTAATTATGGCATGTTCACAGACATTCAAATATTTTGCAGAAATGCATTTGCCGTTGTTATACATTTTTATACACGTATAATATGTACGTAAAACGACACCCTTCTATTACTCATCATATTAAGGGTTGCGGCATGTGGATATGTCTTTAACATCTTGAATGGCAAAAGGGATTTTTGTCCGTTAAATGAAGGATTTTTTGGCTGTTTTAAGAATTTGAAGTATTATAAATTGTTTATAAGTTTTTGTCACAGTGTATATGGGTTCCTCTACCCCTCCAGTGCACATATTACTCCTCGTCAAATTTTTCTTGGTCATACGTGCACTGTTTGGGTAGAGGAACCAATATACACTGTAAACAAAAAACTATAACTTATGATATACATAACAGCAAAACTTCAGTTGTAATGTCCAATATACTTTTCTGTAGATTTCAGTAAGACCCACCAATGGATAATAATATCAAGGCCCAACTGTTGACTATACTTATATATATGTGGCGCGTTTCTGAAAAAGGCCCCTTTTGTGTGAACGTCAAATAACGGAGAAATGACGTTGTGAAGATATGCATTATTTCCGACGTTTAAAAATTATTTTAGACAAACATCACACAAATTTAATCACTATGCTAATTCATTAATTTAGAATGTGTAAACAATACAAATTGGCCATATTACATGTATAGTAGTAAACAACGGACAAAACTTCTTGCAAAATTATATCGTCAAAATAGTTGCATTGATATAAAAACATTTTAGAGTTCACACAGCATCTCTTCAAAATTATAGGGTTTGAACAAGTTTTCATTTGATCATATAAAACGTGTACATTATCTGAATAGGAAAAGAACGAACTTTAAGAACATTTTAAAAACTCAATTATTTTTGTCACTATCATATGGGCCTTTTTTTTCTGAACCATGTCACGTAAACATAATAGCAAAACCTTCTGTTATCCTAAGCCAATATATATTTTCTATAGATTTCAGCAAGACCCACCAATGGATAATAGAACATACAAGACCCCACTGTTGACATTATATGTTTACAGTCATTGAGGCAACTGTTGAAGACACCCACAGTCTAGGAAATCTATACAGGAGTCAGAGCCTCTCATGATACAACATGCCAGTGTTGACTGTGCTGATCATATGCAATCTACAGGTTTCACTTTGGTTCTTTCAGAGTCCATGTCAACTGCTGACAGTGAAGAGCCAGGCAGTCTGACCCATGATGGAGGGAGCCAAGTGAAGAGCCAGCCAGTCTGACCCACGATAGGAGGGAGCCAAGTGAAGAGCCAGCCAGTCTGACCCATGGTATTTCTGTTATCTGTTGGGCCCTTTACAAGTAATAAACATCGTAGGGTCCCATATAAGAAATAAACATGTTTACACTAATTTTCGGGTCTCATATAAGTAATATTGTTGGGTCCCATATAAGAAATACTGTTGAGTCTCATATAAGAAGTATTGTAAGAATATTGGTCTGGTACCATATAAGACATTCTTCAAAAGTTCCAAGGTTACTTTGTCATGGGCGATTTGCCAATCATTGGTTCAGCATTTCTTACTTGCTGTCAATATACCTTGAGCGACCATTGCAGTCCTTTTGTTTACTTTAGTCTTTTGATACATAGATTTGTTATTTTATATTAAACTTTGCTGTTTAAATCAGAAATTGTTGTGTTGTTTTATATGTATGTATTTTTTATTTTACAAAACTGGTACAATCGTTCACAATTACTTCTAAAGTCTAGTTGTGCAAATATGGGATTGCTTAAGCCATTTAAGAATTATGGTCTTTGTTTCATATCCCTGTACAGATGAGATATTGTGACCTGAAGGTTTCTTTATTATGGCACAATATTTATTTAGACTTTCAGCAATTATACTACATTCTCTTCCAGTTTAATGGCATACATACATACATGTAATACTTCGGGCTTTATACAGAAATAAGTAATTATGTTTGAATTTGCTTTGCAATCAATTTGTGAAAAAATATAATAAAAACCTTTTATGGAGACCTTTGATTTTGGCAGCTTTTGTATGACAGAAAATGGTTATCTGTGAGAACCCAATAATTGATTTTAAATTGTTAGACCCAATTGTTATATTTAAACATAAATTTTGGCATATATACGGAAGTAGCTATTTCAAAATGGCGGATCATGTAAATACCAACCACGTGTGGCTTTTTCAGAATTAAACATTACAAAATTTTTGACTCTGTAAATGCTGGTGTGAATTACAAGAATTTGGAGCACCATAATGACTACAACCTATACAGATAAAGCTTTCTTGTGTACATCTTTTCTGTAGAAGATGCAAAACAAATTTGTTAAATTGGCAGCAAACTGGAATGATGACTGCATATTTGTGAAATATATCAAGAATTAACATGCTTTATAGATTCTTGACATGACTCATGGTGAACTAAAATGCTTGCAAAGCATCTGGGACATGATGTGAAGACCCACAGAATATATCAGTTGTCTTCAGTACCATGGAACTCTCAAAGGTATTATTTCATAATAAAAACTTTAAAATTTCCATACACAGATATTTGAAAAACTAAATGCTATATTGTAACTAAGAGCGCTAAAAGAAAGAAAA